>NW_005187494.1:2142748-2144985 GCF_000239375.1 Pundamilia nyererei
AAAGCTCCATCTCTGGAGGGTTTATGTTATATAAGCTGTTCAGACTCCAGCAACAGAAAAATAACTGATGCTGTCGTCCTGCTCAGTTCTCAAAAGTACCAAAAATGGTGGTGAGGTAGGTGAGTAGATTTAATGTTTACCTTCATAAAAAATGAGTGACTTCTTCTTTAGCCTTTACTTTATATCAATTTGATCTTTAATCGCTCACAGATCAAAGACACATCAGTGGTTTTAGGAAAAGTTTTCCCTCCATTGGCCCATCGGGCGATTAAATCACACTTTTTGTGTCTAATTTAATTCCTTCATATACTGTTAATTTAAGCTATATTAAAGTAGTTGAAAAAAACTGCATTGAAGCAGGTTGTGTCTGGTGGTAAGGAGGTAGAGTTATGCAGACTCCTGGGCGTGTCCAACAGATGCACAGATGACAGGTTATGATGTTTGCTACTGTAGTGAAGTTGGAAAGGGTTTAAAACTTGTTACTTTAACAATGATTAGATTTTATTAATCCACTCTGAAAATAAAAAAATGGAAAACTAACTGAAGACATGCAGAAGAGACAGTGAGGCAAAGGACTGCGGGGTGAGACGGCGCTGTGTATACACAGAAATGCAATCGGGGATGTGAACACAGCAGTGAAAAACAAGAAGTAGGTGCAGACAATCAGCACAATCACAGGGGAGGACGTAAAATGTATTACGAGTCACGGAAGATGACTTATAAAGTAGAACAGGAAGTAAGCAATCATAACCAAATAGTGAAACACAAACGTAAACTTAATATGAGGAAAAAATCTGAGCAAACTAATAAACTCTGATATATACAGTAACTCGAAGAAAGACCTCAAGACTGAAAAGACTAAAGAAATACAGAATGACAATGTAAAGAAACAAACTAAGATCCAGTTAGAGGGTATTTATTAATAATAAACGAGAAATAGTGCTGGTCCACGGGGAGATGGAGTCGGTTATGGAGGGTGTGTGAGGACTGATTCGAGATCACGATTTGGTCATTTGTGTTGGTTATTTTTACATTAGTGAAATGTTACCAGGAAAATAAAGGGATCAGGATTCATTTGTGTTCTTTATGCCCACACATTTTTATTACCGTTATTAGTGCTGTTTTGTCAAAGCAAGCATTTGTGCCCTGACACACATTGATGAGATGAATCCGTCACTTCCAACTCATCATCATCAGTGGTAAAAGGGTTAATTTTACCCCAAACCACGACCTTTCCTAAACCCAACTAAAGAAGGTATATATGATGTAAGCATCACATTTATCGTCCCGGTTATCAGTCTCATTTAAGGTGTGGAAATTAAAGCACCTTCTGGGGCCTTTCCTTTGTTTTATTGAATTTAACTTTATTGGACAGCGTGAACATTTAAAGCTGTCATCAGCCAGATGAATTATTACCCAAGTGGAGCATTCACTGAAAGCTTTAGTGTCTCACTATAGCAGTCCCTATAGGTGACTGAAAGGAAAACACTCAGTGAGGAGTAAGAATATTTTAACAGCCTTTCTTCACCTGTGTGTCCACCTCGTCCACAGAGGCAGATGTCGGGTGAGGTCCAGATTCAGCCGCAGAGCAGCCTCATCGATCCTATCGCCATGACGATGGCCGCGGTGGGGATGGGAGTGTCTCTGTACAGCGCCAGGCGGATGTCAGAGAGAGTCCAGCTGAAGCGGCCAAACGCCTGAGATATCTCGCCTGTTCACCGGTTCAGTTTCTGCGGTTCATGCGACATGTGTTTGTGAACGTCAGAGAAAGTCAGCGGAGGAGGAGTGTGTTTATGTGTGTGGGTGTGTCTGTGTGGTGCTAGAAGGAAAATCTAAGTGTCCCCGAAGGAAAATGTGAGTCGGTCATCAGCATGTCGCATGTGTGAAGCTGTAGTTTGATAACCCTACGTGTTGTGTGCAGGATGTCTTTAAAAGGAGTGCGTATTAAATCAGAGATTTGTACTTTAATTCAGTTAATCATCAATTAACAAACAGCATTAGAGTTTAGTTTTAATTTAAAAATGTGTATAATACAGATGTAATTCAATTCAATTTTATTTATATAGAACCAAATCACAACAAGTCGCCTCAAGGTGCTTTTTATTGTCAGCTAAAAATCCTACAATAATACAAGGAAAACAGAGAAAAGCCCAACAATGATTAGACCCCCTATGTACAAGTGCTTTGGTGACAGTGGGAAGGAAAAACTCCTTTTTAACAGGAAGAAACATCCAGCA
>NW_005187494.1:2145341-2196196 GCF_000239375.1 Pundamilia nyererei
GACACATCAGTCAGAATGTTTTCAAAGCGCTCTCTGGTTCTCAGGCTTCATCCATGTGGAAACGGTCTGAGGGGAAACGGATGCTGTCAGGCGACTGCACAGTCTGTATGGGGTGATTAATGTGACTGAAGCTCCAGCAGAGGAAGTGATTTTACTGCAAGGCGTGAATCGTGACATGAGTTTATTTTCAAATCGACTGATTCTTTGGTCTCACATGAGTTTGTCAAATGGTCCGGGATGTTGGGATGAACAGACTCCCTTTTCCGGTTCTCGCTTTGGGTGACGCTTTGAATCGGTTCTTTCCAATCAGGCCTGGGAGTGACTCAGAGCTGTAAAGGATGATACCCAGTAATAAATAGGGGAATTACAATATCACTGCTGATCTAGATGACCGAGCCCTCCTGTGGGTCACTGCATGGGACTTGTTTCTGTATCATATCAGCACATCTGCCTCCAGATGGACACCGAATAACACCCTGTCCTTTTCTGTGTCTCATTCCTGAACATAAAGACATACAAAACCATAAAATTGATGCTTCTAATATAGATCGAGATCATATTGAAAGAGCTTCTAGGAAATTTAGTTAGTGCCTGTTAACTGCATGGTGATCATGTTCATCTTAGAATTGACATTTCAACATCTCTGGTGTTCATAATTTTATTGTTTGACTTTCATTTGTGAGCACAGAGTGTAAATAAAAGTTGGATCTTTAGCCACCGAGGCTGTTTGTTTGTGAGGACAGAGTTGTGAACTGAGGAAGAGAAAACACAACTCTCGTGGTGTGAATCACAGAGCAGCTGTGCCCTGTTGTTTCCTTCTGATTGACTCTAATGGGACGACAAATTACAGAATGAACCACATGCTGTACTCAATAAGATAACTGAAGAGCAAACTGAGACCATGATCTCTTTATATTAACTGTGGTCATAAATCTTATGTTTGTTTGTGAGCAGGGCAAACGTCTGAGTCTGCAGACCCGCAGAATCTGAAATAATTAGGATGTGTAGGATGTGTAGCCTTCACTCAGATTAAAAGATTCCTGTTTATTTACCTGTTCCCTCACTGACTTTACCTCGCTCTTGTCCTCCTTTACTCATCGTTGATTCTCTCATCTTCTTATTTTGAGTTAGTTTAACTTTATTTAGTTTAACTTTATTGATCCTAAAATAAGTGGGAAATGTAATCACTTATATTAATAGTCATAATTAATAATCCAGGTCCTGAAAGGTGTACGTAAGATGTGCATACTAACAATTTCCCTGTGCTACATCTCTCTGAAACTACTCGCCTTGCAGTGCCAGTGCAAGTCTCTGGGTGTTGCCACAGCTTAATTGCCAATTGTTTACACCTGTTGTGGTGTGGAAAAAGGCATGCCTGAGGTCGACCACCCCACCTGGATTGTTGGGAATGCATGATGATATTTTGCCTCACCTGTGTAAGAACTTCCTAAAACTGATACGTGAGTATGAGCAAATGTCACTGGAGGTGGCAGACTACAGGAACTACCCGAGTTTCAGCTTCAGATGCAGACAAACAAACGCAATCGATGTGTTTAAATCTAAAGCAGAACGGATTCAATGATTCAATGCAGATTCTGATGAGGAAGGTTTTCAACAGGTGATTGAATTCACTGAGAAGGCTCATCCAGCACATCATGAAGTCATAGCCCCCAGGGAGAAGTTTGATGTACTTCAACATACTATAAACCAGGACCTCGGCTGCAGGCAGAGCAATGTATGCCAGACTCGCACTGAGGATGTGGATGAGTGGGTGAAGAGTTTGTCTAATAACCAACTAAAACAGAGAAGAATAATTCTTGTGAAAGGTAGGCGTACAGTTTTATTAAACCCGACTGATGAGAAAATTATTCTGAAATAAGCCCTGAAAATAAGGTCCAGGTGGTGGCTGCAGGAAAAGGGTGACACGATCTGAAGCAGATGGAGCAGGACGCTGCTACTGACTGGACCTCATGCAACAGATTATACCCAGGGAAGCTACAGCTATGGCTTACCACAAATCCACAAACTAGGGGTGACTTTAAATACCTTCTCCAGGAACAAAAGGCAGTACACAGCTGTTTCACACCTTAAGGTTCAAACTCCCTTGCTACCTACCAGAGTCCTCAAAGAGACAAAAGACTCTTCCTGTGGAGTTGTCTGCTTCCCCAAACTTCCTTACTAGACCCCCACTGTCTTACTGTATGAGTGTGAGACATGTTAAAATCCAGTGGCACCAAGGTATCATACAATAAAATAATGTGATTAATACATAAGTAAAAGAAATTCCTATACATGCCCCTTCCTGATTTCTTATGTTTTAACATGTTTGTTACACTTACATGTTTACAATTTCAAACGTTAACACAGATGTTCAGAGTAAATACAGATTGTAGTTTTTTAAATGATGATTTCATTTAGTTTGGGGAAACAGCTCCAACTTTACCTCATGTAGAAAAAGTCATTTCCTTCTAAACCTAATAAGTGGTTTTGTCATCTAGCAGGAACTGCAATCAAGCATTAGCAATAACTAATAAAAAAAGCACTTGGGACAATTGTGTTGGTGACAGCTTTTGTTATAATATCAATAATATTTATATGAATATGGGATACTGTTACATGTTTGCATAGACTTTTGTGAAATATGGAGACACTCCTGGCATTATATGAGCAAAGTGAGACTCATTTTTTAGGGTTGGTGGAGATGAGTGTGAAGATCCAAACAATCCCTGTCAGTGATGGAAAAGCTTTGATGAAAATATTTGGTAAAAAGTTCACCAGCATGAAGGAAATGAAGTTTCACACTTTCCTTAGGAGGAGCCCAGCACGCCTGCTTAAAGAAAAGGAAGTGTGGCGATGTGGATGCTTGCAGCGACTGCTGTATAGAGGCCATCCTGCTACACATGAAACACATCAGAGTCATAATTGTTATTTTAGTCACGTGTTTGTTTATTATCCTTATTGTTTTATCTGGGACTGTTTGCAGACATCTCAGAGAGAGGAGACACCAGCATCTGAACAGAGACTCAAACCAGCAACCTGCAGCTCCCTGCTTGGCTGCTCCAGTTTTCTCCTCACTCATGTTGCCCACCAGTGATTTCTAACTGCCCACCCACACAGCAGAAACTTTATTAATCCTTAAGGAAATTATGTGGGTTACAGTTGCGCCAGAGGGAGTGTTTGCCCACGGCGCCAAACAGGCTAGGACCGCCACTGCTTGGCACTGTCTTCAATCTCCATATTTCATATCCAAAGACCAGCAATGCATGAAGAGAGGTTTGATCCTGGAGCAGCACCTGGCCAGTGGTTCAGGTATGTGGATGACACCTGGGAGAAAATGTTTACCTGGTCCAGATGAACAGAATAAACTTTCTAGCACATTAAGTCTTTTGCTTCCTTTTCAGAGTGGACAGCCTGTTAATTTGAACTGCATTCATTTAAAGTTGAACCTAAACATGGAAAGGGAGTGTTCATATTTGAATGTGGATTAATTCTTTAGCCTTCTGATCAAGTGCCCAAAACAAATCCTTTTCTCTGGAACCCATACTTAGTAAATCCATTTGTCTTCATCTCTCTGCAGCTAACAGCTCTGAGACTGATTAACAGCAAACAGCCTGCAGGCAGCTGGCACAGTGGGAACAGGCCGTGTTTGAAAATAAATGGTGTGTCTAATGAGTTTGGATGTTGGTTTTTACTCATTCTTCTGTGCTGGTGACAGATGGAGACACAGATGTGTGAGCCAGTTTAATTCTGATTTAATTTATGTTTAAATTAATAAACCTAAGAAGGTGTTTGAGCTCATTTGATTTCACAATCGCAGATCTCTGGATCCCCAGGAACGGTTTGAGCAAATAAAACCGCAAATGAGTCACGACCAAAGAGCAGATTGACTTCTTATTCTGGCTGCGGACTGATGCAGACGCATCCTCTGTAGTAACAGGAAGCTGTGATTTTATCACACTGCTTTCTCCCTCAGTTTAAGCTGGCATTATGTGATACTGAGCCAGTGCTGTTTAAATCACATGAGAAGTGGGTACATAATCTCAGTACAACACTAGTTTATACTGCGTAACTATCACATGTTAAAAATGTGAAATTATAATACAGAACTGTGCAAATGTTTTGAGCTGCCCCCTCGCCAATTTAATTTTAATTTTTGTTGTACAAACTGTTTTCCCTTGTATACAGTGTTTGCAGACATTTTTTGGTTTTTCCTAGCAAGGTGCAAAGAAATGAGGGGTATGCCAAAACTTGTGGGCAGTACTGTGTTCCTCTGCTGATGGTAGAATACAAGTTTTAGCAACAAGGAACCACGTGGGATTCATTTTGATCCTATGCCTATGCAATGTTTAGTTTACAGGTTGTTAAATTTCTTCAAAGAATATAAATGAACACTGCTGACACACAAACTGAATCTCAAAAGGAACAAAGCCTTTACTTTCGTTTTGCAAGTAGGGAACAGCTAAAAGACCCTCTGATGGGCTGCTTCTGAGCCCTGTACTGCATGTGTAACACCCCTAATTTACCTATTATTAAAATTATATACCTTATTTAATTTGGAACCTAATCTAAGAAGTAAAACTACAGAACAAAAAGTCAGAAGTGCAATGTAATATTGTACTCTTCCTGGTGGCCGGTTTTGGTCTTCCACTCCAGCAGGTGGCACTTCGCTTCGAGCAGCCCGTGAAGGAAGAGAGGAGCGGGTGTGATCAAGATAGAAATCCATGTGATGAATGTAACTTCTTAGAGTTACACTAAAAGGGGAGGAAAGAAAATCGAGATCAACTAAAGACTCAGGTGGGTTTAAACCACCTGTAAAACCTCCAGCTGATGGCAAGAAGACAGCGTTATGCGTGATTTTAACATGCCTGGAGAGTTTGTGCGTAAACGTGCGCGCTTCTCCGTGGCTCCCCAAGCTCTCTTCCCATCCTATCCTCACCCTCATCTTCCTCGGATCTGAGCAGCAGCAACAGCAGCCGCGGCGGTCCATCCTCCAGACCAGCTGAAAATGGCTCCAATCCAGAGGAGCTCCACTCTGCGACTGACGGGGTTATTGTGCCTTTTATTTCTCGTTTTCTTCTCTCATGGCTTCGCGAGTCATGATGCTGTTTCAGAAAAATCATCCGAAACGATACAAGAGGATTCCCGTAGCCAAGCAAACTCCACGGCTCATAAAAAGACTTTCCCCGTCCTCTCCTTCAACTATGAACATGTTAGGACGCCCTTTGAGATCTCTCTGTGGATCCTCCTGGCCCTGTTCATGAAACTTGGTGAGTGTCGCTCTAATGAAGCAACGCAACATGAATAAATACGTCCTTCTAAGCTGACTTCTCAGGCAGCTTTCAGAAATTATTTAAAGTCCAAGTTTATTTTGTTGTTTACTTATGCAAGTTCTATTGAAGATGCGATTATAAAGGTGCAGAATGCTCCGATACAAACAAGCTGACCGATTTCCAAAGCAAGAAGCCTCAGAGCTGCAGGTCTGCACCAATGAAGACGAGCATCACCTTTTATGGTTCCACTATCTTCACATTCTTTAAAGTTTCAGTCATCTATTTACATTCTTTTTATCTGTTTATTTTCTTTATCTTTGTGTTGAAAGCGATTCAAGAAGTTTGTCCTTGATGATGTTGTGTGTCCTTTTCCTGACCCGAGTGCTGTAAATGTCCTGTAGTGGTGGGAGGGGTACTCCACAGATGAGTTGTGCTGGAGAGCCTTCCTGTCCCGAGTGGTGTAGTTTCCATACCACACTGCGATGGAGTTTGTCAGGATACTCTCCACTGTGCATATGTAAAACTTGCTGAGAAGTTTGGAGGTTAATCCAAATTTTCTCAGCTTCCTTAGGAAAAAGAGTCGTTGTTGAGCCTTCTTCATGATCTGCCATGTGTTATGGGTCCAGGTGAGATCCTCACTAATGTGGGTGCCGATGAATTTGATGGTCTTCACCCTCTCCACCTGAATCCCGTTGATGTATAGTGGGGTGTGCTGCTCTCTCCTCATCCTCAGGTCAATAGTAGGTCATATCTGGCCTTTTTGTAGCCCTCTGCGTCACCAGAGGTAAATGCAATGGAGCGTGCATGTAGCATGGAACGCACCTCACAGTTCAACCATGGCTTCTGATTTGGATATGTTTTATAGCACTTGGTGGGGACAATATTGTCAATGCATGTGCTGATGTAGCTGGTGACCACTGATGCATATTCCTCTAAATCCACAGAACTGTCCTCTCTCATGGGAGCAGTCTTAAACACACCTCAGTTTGTAGCACCAAAGCAGTCCTGAAGCGCCGAATTAGTCTCTTCACTCCAAACTTTAGTAATTTTACTTACTCACGGGTCTTGTTTGAGGAGCTGCCTGTAGGCTGGATAGAGAAACACAGAAATGTGGTCGGACTGTCCAAAATGTGGGCGAGGCACTGCCTTGTATGCGCCCCTTACATTGCTGTAGTAGTGGTCCAGGATGTTGTTATTCCTTGTCGGAAAGCTCACATATTGATGGAAAACACAGAAAACACGCAGTAAGCTCGTGTTAATCCATCATAAACAACTGCAAAGCGAAAAACTGTTTCAGTATAAATGACAGCTGCTTTCGTTAAAGAGGACATATTCTACTCATCATCTTCTATATAATTTTATTATTGGACTCTATTAGAGTAGCTTTGCATGATTCACGGGTCAAAACAAGCCGTGTCTCCCTTCATGCTCAGTTTAAACCAGCTTCTTCTGATTTCTCTCTCTCTGAGGAATTTTTTGGACACCAGGTGGGTTTGGCTGACCTCATCACTTGAACCTTAATATGAGCATCCACCACAGAGTCAGTGTATATATATGATGGAATAATGCAGAAAAACACAAGTCAGCTTTACTGTCTGGTAGTTGCACCAAATAAAGCTTAAAAATGCTTTGCATTTAACATTATTTTATTTAATCACTGAATCTTTTAATTATTTTTTAATATTTAAATGCTAATTCTTTGCAAGTTAAACATAATAAAATGTTTGTTATTGTCTTTGTAACAGTGAAAACCTAAAAACTGTTGAGTTTGCTGTTACAGAAGCTTAAAAAAACGTAAAAATGCTCATATGTGAAGCTACTAACAAAGAATTTCCTCCCACCAAGAAAAGACTTAAATGACTCATTGCTTATCTAAACTGTTAGCAGCTGTGTATTTGTCTTTGGAGTTTTTGTTGTTTGTAGCCAGCACTTTGTAGCAAGCAGAGATTTCAGGAACCTGACAGTTGTTACTTTTGAAATTAATCTCCAGAAGTAACAAAACATTCAAATGAGCTAAAAGAAGCTTTGACATTCAGTCTCCCCGACATGTGACCGCGGTCCAGGCTGCTGTAAAGAACGTTTATGCAGTCACTGGTTTTGCTTGAAGCCTCCCTCGCCCCCACATCCCCTCCCTGACTCTGCACACTGAGATCTTTGTTATCAAGCAGTGCATTAGGACAGGAAGACGGACAGGCCCTCGGTCACAACAGCTGGACAAACAGATAAGACGCTAAAGAACCTCGCTGTCCCCGCTCAGCCAATGGAAACCCACACGAGAGACTGAGAAAGCCAATCAGAGTCGCCACAAAACACCACATGTTTTAGACATTTAACATGGTGGATAATATAGCACCAAAAGAGTCAGAATGGATCTTTTTCTGTGTTGAAAATGTCCTAAGAAAGAGCTACAGCAGTTGTAGGGAGGCCTGCAGCTTCACCGAGCAGAAGAACAATTTGTACACTCACTGCTTGTGTTCAGCTTTGTTTTTTTGAAATCTTAAAGTAGAAAACTTGCAGGTTTTATAAATCAAAAGCAGACACAAACAGAAACTGATACACATTTTATGGTATTAAATGGATTTATTTATTTATTTATGCTTTAAAAAGCCAACAAAATATACTAAAATGGTAACAACAGAGTCACTGGGTTGCCAGATTGTGAGAAAATCATCCACCGGGATTATTACTTTGTTTTGTTTTCTTCTTAGTTCTCTGCATCTGGACCATTAGCTGCAACAGTGCAACATCTGTCTTTAATAAATGTCTAAAATATCCCCATAATAATAATAATAATAATAATAATATTAAATAACTTAATTCTCCAGTAAAATTCAACATAGTCTCCCGCATTAAAATTTGCAGCAATTTAGAGTTAAACTGACATATGAATGATATAATTAGTTAAATAAGGAGTCCAAAGTAGGAGGGGTCCAGCTGTGTCAAACCTGAAGGCTATTTGAAAAGTTTGAGTACCACAAATCTCCACAGAGATCCCTTTCATAGGTCTGAATCCAGCGTTTGCTTTGGAAACAGGAAATAGATGTTCTGTCCAGCTTTGTCCTAAAATAACTGAAGCACTCTGTGTATAATTGTGTGCAGTGGGAATATCCTTACTATCATGTTCTCACAGAGACATTTCTAAGCTCGAGTGACTCTGAACTCTGACATCATGACGGCATTTTTAACCAGAGATCTGCCGCTCAGGCGCTCACTGGATATCTTCTCTTTTTCTGTCCGTTCTCTGTAAACCCTGGAGATCACAGCGTCACGTAAACCTCCTTTCCTCCCCTTTCCAATGATTCAGTGTATTTAGCCATCTCCACATGCATAAATACATTGAGTCGCTACCATGTGATTGGCTGAATGAATTAGTGGGCTGATTGTATTATTGAGAAGCTGAATCTAATAAACTGGCCAGTGAGTGCAGGTCCCATTTAATCCTAATGATACTTTCTCCCATGATCCTTCAGGGAGAAAGTCAAATTTTTAATTCAGATTGGTAATCGGTTCAGTTTGATCTCTCAGGCTCTCCAAGGTGCTTTCTATCCAAGTTTCTTCTAAGCCAGCATTTATGAGCCATATATAATGTTTTGAGAAATGGTTTATTCATATATTTGTCAACCATTATGAAACCCTATAAGTGGAGGCCGGTGCATGAAACTATAAATTTGTTCTTCGGGAAACTGTGCTTTCAAATGTGTTCACCTGACACGTTTAAAAGGTGCAACACATGGAGACAAGTGCATGTCTGCTCTAAAGTTTTTAGCTAAAATGTCAATCATGTCGGCCAGCCTTGTGGGGTTTTGAACAGCTGTAACCACTTTCTTTGTTCTTCGATAAGCCAGGTCCAAGCCAGGTCCAGTCAGCCAGAACTCTGTTATCATTGTTCCGAATAGGCAAATCTCGTTCAATGCCCTCCATCAACAGTTGCGAATGACCATCGAGTATCCGGCAGCAAACGTCTCTGCAGGACAATCGGGCTCTACCGAGCCCAGGCTTCTCGTTTAGAATAGGATGTCATGTTTTTTAGGGACCAGTTGATCAAATCCATAATTCTTTAGGTTTTAGAGAACAAGACTGAGAGACTCTCTGATGGTGAGAGTTAGATGATAGTTATCCACAGTGGATTTTAAATCAAACAATAAATGAAAAATTTCAACTTTAATTCAAGGTGTTTAACATACTCAGTCCTCTATTTCAAAGGCTCAGAATTTAAACAATGGCTGGCAGCCAGTTTTATAACCAGTTGAAGCCTGTTCCTTTATTATTTTATGCCAAATTACACATGTGTACAAAAATGTTGGTACCCTTCGGTCAATGAAAGGAAAAACTCACAATGGTCACACAAATAACTTTAATCTGACAAAAGTAGAATTAAATAAAAATTCTATGAATGTTAACCGGTGAAGGTCAGACATTGCTTTTCAACCATGCTTTAACTGAATTATTTAAAAAAAAATAAACTCATGGCACAGGCCTAGACTAAAATGATGGTACCCCAAGAAAAGACTGAAAATAATGTGACCAAAGGGACATGTTAATCCAAGGTGTATTCACTATTTGGCTATTCTACATGGTAATAGCCCCATGCAGTCCACTTTGGCTCAAACAACTGTCCTGTGGACAGATGAGACAAAAACTGAACTTTTTGCCAAGGCACATCAGCTCTGTGTTCACAGACGGAAAAATGAAGCTTATCAAGAAAAGAACACTGTCCCTGCTGTAAAACATGGAGGAGGCTCGGTCATGTTCTGGGGCGGCTTTGCTGCATCTGGCACAGGGTGTCTTAATTCTGTGCAGGGTACAATGAAATCTCAAGACTGTCAAGTGATTATAGAGAGAAATGTGCTGGCCAGTGTCAGAAAGCAGGTCATGGGTCTTACGACAGGACAATGAGCCAAAACACACAGCTAACAACACCCAAGAATGGCTAAGAGGAAAACATTGGACTATTTTAAAGTGGCGTTCTATGAGCCCTGACCTCAATCCTATTGAGCATCTTTGGAAGGAAGCATGCAGTCTGGAAAAGGCGCCCTTCAAACCGGAAACAACTGGAGCAGTTTGCTCATGAGGAGTGGGCCATAAATCCTGCAGAAGTCTCATTAACAGGAATCGTTTGATTGCAGTGATTGCCTCAAAAGGTTGTGCAACAAAATATTAAGTTGTGGGTCCATCATTTTTGTCCAGGCCTGTTTCATGCATTTTTTTTTTTTAATAATTCAGTTGAAGCATGGTTGAAAAGCAATGTCTGACTTTCACTGGTTAGCATTCATAGAATTTTTGTTTATTGTTACTTTTGTCAGATTAAAGTTATTTCTGTGACTATTGTGTACCAACAGTTTTGTCCACGTGTGTAAGTAGATCAAAGTTCTGGAGTTGATCCCAAGTGTTAAATTTAAATTTGGATCTCTTAATGTGAGGATCTCTTAATGTGAGGTCCAGACAGATGTCAATGCAAGTGAAGAAAATAAAACCCATCAGAGAGATAGCAAACATCTTAGAAAAGGACATGTCAACATTGTGGTACATTGTTAAAATTAATGAATGCACCGACCAACTCAGGAAGTTGCTTTTGAGATGGCTTAAATACAAAACTGAAGACAGAAACAAGCCTCGATTGATTGATTGATTGATTGATTGATTGATAATACTTTATTTATCCCAAGGGAAAGCATCAACTGAAAGTGATGTCCATGGGCTCTAGACTTCATGCAGGCATTGACTGCTAATTATTTTCAGTATTAAGAACATTCGACATATTGAAAAGTAATTTATTAGTGTCAAAAATCATATTTTAACAACAAAACAGAGAAGAGTGGACAACTCCACATTTCAAACGTTCAGTCCAAGGAGTCTTTGGTATTTTTTCTTAATGATTGTATTAAATTTGATTATGGTGTGTCTGCAGGATTTCACATCATCCCCACTGTGTCTCACATCGTGCCGGAGAGTTGTCTGCTAATCTTTGTTGGCCTGCTGGTGGGTGGCATCATCAAAGCGACTGGAGAACAACCCCCCGTCCTTGACTCCAATCTGTTCTTCCTGTACCTGCTGCCTCCTATCATCCTGGATGCGGGCTACTTCCTGCCCATGCGCCCCTTCACCGAGAACATTGGCACCATCCTGATGTTTGCAGTGATGGGGACACTGTGGAACGTCTTTTTCATCGGTGGGATGATGTACGCTGTCTGTCAGATTGATGCGGCCAAGCTGGCTCACGTGGACCTGCTGTCCTGCCTGCTGTTTGGCTCCATCATCTCGGCCGTGGACCCCGTGTCCGTCCTGGCCGTGTTCGAGGAGATCCACATTAATGAGCTGCTGCACATCCTCGTGTTCGGGGAGTCGCTCCTCAATGATGCCGTCACTGTGGTGAGCAACGTTCGCATTCTCAAATAGTAAATATATTATAATTAAACTCATTCTTTTTAATGTGAATTAATTACTTTTCTATAAAATGTTAAAATATAGTAAAAAAACAAATAAACTTTGAGGTGTTGTTATATCCAGTTAACACTAAAAATAGTCAATAGATACAGAAAAGTAGTGAAAGAAAAATAAAGACTAAGCAGGAAATCTCTCAATTTAGAAGGAAAGGAATTTTTTCTCATGTATAAATTTTCACTTGAGAAAGTTTCTGAACTATAAATTTTCTGCTGATCAGGTAATCAACCCATTAAATAATGAAATTATCAAGATAAAAATCAATGTTTTAGGTCCGTGAAACAATCATGAACAAAAGCAAAAGCAAACACAAACACCGCTGTTTCTGCTCCAGGTCCTGTATCACCTGTTTAAGGAATTTGCTCACGAGCAGGCGATTACCGTGACCGGCGCCGTCCTCGGTGTCATCTCTTTCTTCGTGGTTTCCCTGGGAGGTGTCATGGTGGGCGTCATCTACGGCATCGTGGGAGCTTTTACGTCCCGCTTCACCTCATACTCGCGCGTCATCGAGCCGCTGTTCGTCTTCCTCTACAGCTACATGGCTTACCTCTCAGCGGAGATCTTTCACCTGTCAGGGATCATGTCGTAAGTAGACGAGCCCTCGGTCTCTGAGCTTTATGATAAAAAGGTTTGAGTCTCAAACTCACAAACACTCTGTATCAGATATAATACACTAGTGTTAATATTTCCTAATGAGAAAGTGAAAACATTTTTGCAAATTTATTAAAAATGTAACTAAATTAAATGTATCTTAATTAAAATCTCTCCCCTTTGTCATATTGTAAACTTGATAAAACATTAATTATCAAACTAAATTTTTATATTTATTTAACAAATATCAGTTAGCAGTTAGGTAAAAATGTCATTTTTATTCATTACAAAACATACCAGCCATTAACAGCATAGTCACATATTTGCACTAATAACTGTGAATTTACCCACAAACCAGGGGCTGCTGGGAAGTAGTGTTAACCTTAGACTGTGTATAAAGAAGGATAATATAACAGTTCCCCTGGATTTAAGTCGAATTATTTCAACTGTGGGTTACAGCCCTGTTGTTCTGCTGCTGCAGAAATCAAATTTGCCCACTGGTGCTGCTTAAAGACGGTGGCCCTTTTACTCCTCTACGTCTGGTGGCTTTGATGCAAAAGGAAAAGAAGACGCTTTATCCTTCTTTATATACAGTTTGTGTCGATAAAACCACGACAGACTCTAGGTTTTTGTCTTGGTTACAGCTGAAATCATACATTAAATAATCCAATAACCCTAACTTTAGAGAAACTTCTATCAAACCTCATTACGTTGACTGCTTCTTTCCTTCTTTTCCTTGCCAAACAGTTTGATTGCTTGTGGCGTGATTATGCGGCCATATGTCGAGGCCAACATCTCCCACAAGTCTTACACTACCGTCAAATACTTCCTGAAGATGTGGAGCAGTGTGAGCGACACACTCATCTTCATTTTCCTCGGGGTTTCCACAGTGGCTGGTCCTCACACCTGGAACTGGATCTTTGTCATCTTCACGGTGATCTTCTGTCTGGTCTCCAGAGTGCTGGGTCAGTACAATAAAACACAATAAACCAGGAAGTTCTCTGTTTCTTGCCTATTAGCAACACAATAAACATTGTATAGTAATATATGCTAATCTGAGAGTGCAGCGAAAGCGGAGCTAGGAGCAGCTTGTCTAGCACGCTGGACACAACCCAAAGGCTCCCATGTAATTGAAATGCAGTACAGATTACAGCGTGATCAAAACCAAGCAAGGTCAGTTCTGCTTCATGACAGAACGCTGTTAGAGATGCAGGGAAAGAGGTCAAGCACTGCCTGCCTTGCTTACCCTGACCTGGTTTAATCAGGTCTACAGTCATGAGCAAAGGGTTTTGGCAGTGGTCCTAATGTTTATTTTTTTTATTTAAATTATTCTTCTTTATGTTTTTTATGATATACTGGAGAACAATCACAAGCATTTCATAAGTTCCAAACTTTTTTATAGGCAAGTAAAGTTTAGTTTTGGCAGTGCTTCCACAGCCTTTGGCCATGACTGTAAAACTTCACCCTTTCATTCAAGTAGGGTCCCTTCTGGCTCGAAAGAAATAACATGAAGAGACCAAAACACTAACTTTCAGGCTTTAACACTCAAATCAGTGGGTGGTGGTTTTGATCGCTACTGTTTTTTAGCCATTGGCATTGCTGCCTGAGCAAAACAGAATCTTGCTCCTCTACTTTTTTCCTCATGGGGAAAATCCAGTGGTGAAATTCAATAACCAGTTAAGTGTAGAGACCCAATAAAGGGAAACTGATGATCATATTGATAATGAATTAATCAATTCTTTTTTTTTTCTGTGTTTCAGGAGTCATCGGGCTTACAGCCTTCATCAATAAATTCCGTATTGTGAAGCTGACCAAAAAGGACCAGTTCATTATTGCCTACGGTGGCCTGCGAGGTGCCATAGCCTTCTCACTGGGGTTCCTGCTGAACAATAATGAAATCAAGAACTTGTTCCTCACTGCCATCATCACCGTCATCTTCTTCACTGTCTTCGTGCAGGTGGGAATAACACGAGCACTTGGGATTTAGGTGTATGACAAAAACAACATGGCAAAGGAAAAAGGCTTGCATGTGAGGCTGGACATAAAGAAAAGAGACGTGTATCAGTTGTCTCTTTTATGTTTAATGTTTTTCCCGCACACATTTTTTCCTCTTGACTGGCCTCTAGTTGTAAGTTGCTGTGGCTTCCACCCGTCTGTGTCAACATCAGTAATTATAGTAATCAGTATTTTTATTGGGTATTGTTATGTGAGTGTGTTTATATGTCTAAAATAAATGTGCAGTATGTTTTTTAAAACTTAATTTCTCTTTTTTTCTTCAGGGGATGACGATCAGGCCCCTGGTGGAGCTCCTAGCTGTGAAGAAAAAGAAAGAGAGCAAAGAATCAATTAATGAGGAGATCCACACACAGGTGACAATTTCATTCACTTCGTGTATAAGAAAACACATCAGTCCTTGTTAATATATGAGAGGGATGGGGCTACAGATCAAACAGTGTATAAGATGTATAAATAACACCCTCTGTAAACTAATTTTGCCATCAGTTCCTGGATCATCTCCTCACAGGAATTGAAGACATCTGTGGTCATTATGGGCATCATCACTGGAAGGACAAGTATGTATTTTCTTTCTTAATGTATCCTCTCTATCACCTCCATCTTTGTAGTTCAGAAGAAGCCCTCAAGTTGTTATGCAGCCATGTGAAAAAGAAAATTTTCACTGGTCTTTGTGCAGTCCTGTAAAAAACATGAAGATGACTCAGTAGATTGTAGATCAACAAGTAACTCTAACTGCCAAAACATCTGCTTTGATAGAAGTGCTCAAACTTCAAGCACATCTGATTAACAGCACCTGGTTGCTACTTATCCTCTTAAGTCCTGGAAGCACTAAGGGTGCACTCAGTTTTTCACAGGACTGCAAAGTCAGATTACTGTATCCCCCTTTTATAAAACAGAAAAAATAACTTTTTCTTCTGTATACAGGCTGAATCGCTTCAATAAGACCTATGTGAAGAGATGGCTGATCGCAGGAGAACGCTCCACCGAGCCTCAGCTCATCTCCTTCTACAATAAGATGGAGCTGAAACAGGCGATGATGATGGTGGAGAGCGGGAGCGCCGCCAAGCTGCCCACGATTGTGTCGACCGTCTCCATCCGGTAAATGTCAGAAGCAAGTCCTGCAAGAACTGATTTCTGTGCATGAGATATTCCCCAAAAACAGTATTGAAGTGAATTACTGAGTAACCCGGACATACCTGTATTTTTTGGGTGAACTAACCCTTAATCCAAATTGATTTTGTGGAGGATGGAGGTCTTTTTGTTCCCTAGCATAAAGCTAGGGTTAAAAAACACATCTCAGGAAGTTTTTTTTATTATAAGTAAAGCCAGATGCCACCAAAAACACCGATGCTGCTGATCCTCTACATAACAAGTTATCAATTCTCCCCCTCAGCGGATACACTTTGTGCTTGTTTTCTGTGTTAGGCACATTAAAATCTAACTGAATGGCTTTAAAAAGTATAAGCTGTGAGTAATATCACACTAATGCAGGTTCTGGACTTAAAATTTGTTCACTGTTTCCAAACAGAAACGTTCAGGCCAAAGGGTCGCCCAAACCGAGCCGAGCCATCTCAAAGAGTCGTGAGGAGGAGATCAGAAGAGTCCTGCGAGCCAACCTGCAGAATACCCGACAAAGGGTGAGGAAGACATCGACGGCTTGTTCAAAATGGATTGGACTAATCTGAATGTTTGCATGCATGTTCATGAGTTGCAAACAAGGTCCATCCTTTTTAAAATAAATGTGCATTTAATACTTTCTTCCTCCTCTGCAGCTTCGCTCGTACAGCAGATATGAGCTGCTAAACGACGCGCTCGAGGACGATATAAGCGAGGCTCGCTTCAGGAAGCAGAAGGAGATGGAGAGAAGGGTGAGTTTAAACAACTCTAAACTCTAAAGCTGTCGACTTAAACAAATTAGAAACATTAGAACATTTCAGATCTGTCCAACTTTTTGTGCATCTAGTTTGAAGCTTTATTTTTTTGTTCCCTGACTACCACGTTTTTAATGTCAAAGAGTTAAAATCAGAGAACTCGCAGAGTTAAAAGGGTAATTTGGGCTAATAAAAAATGCCAATTTACAGAAATGTGTAAAGATTTTAGGCAGTAAAAGTAAAACGAGGATACTTTCAGATACATTTATTTTTTATCAGATAGAGTACCAGATACAAGCTTCCCTTTAAAGATACTCGAAGGATGTGTCTTGATGCATTCTAAGTAATACAGATAATGAAATCTCAGGAAGCTGATTCTGTTCATCTGGACGCAGAGTTTTAGGAGGGAGAAATGTTTCAGACTGAAGTCCCTGATATGAGTGACAAATATGTCTTCCTCCTAGAACTCTGCGTCCAGATGAACAGAATCAAGTACAAGATACAAGTTGTTACAAAGAAACAACATTAAATATGAAGGAGAAGTGTAAAAACTCCTCAGCAGGCAGAGCTGAAGGCAGAGAGGAGACACAGAGACAGCCAGTGGGGGAAAAACTATTTTTGTCAATGTCAGTTTTATTTTACAGCACATTTAAAACAATAAGGGGGGTTTTAACCAGCTCCAAAGGAAAGCTCGGCAGTGACCAAACATTATCCAAATATAATTTTTTTATCTTTTCCAGCCAATTTTGTAAATTGTGGTTTTATTTAATCATAACTGGTACTTTTATTTTTTTTAATCAAATGCTCAAATGCATAGCCAAACCCTGCAGAAAGGGATCTTTGCATTGAGAGAAACTTCAGAGAGCTTATTTAATATGTCCTGGTGCTGAGTTTAAAAGTGATTGAACCTCTTGAAAGTGTAACAAAGGGGTTTAACAGACAGTCAGAGGACTCTCCATCCAGCACCAGAATCATTTCAGGACCCATTAGATCCCTCCATCCTTGTGTTTTGCTGTGGATAAGAATCAATACTAAAGTGCTTTGTTCAGTTGTTGGGTGTGACTTCCTGCAAAGTCCTTCTTTAAACTCTGTTATGCTTCTCTTACAGATGAGCCACTACCTCACGGTCCCTGCAAACCGCCAGGAGACGCCCCCTGTGAGAAAAGTATTTTTTCAACCAGGTCAGTCTAAGAGCCAGTTTAAAGCACGATTTTATGAGAATGAAAATTATGTTCCGGCTTTAAAGTCACTCATTGTTTTGAGTTTTGTGCTGCTGGATTCTTTTGGAGCATTTGAGCAGCTGTGTCCTGCTGTCGGATGCAGCCCTGGAAGTCTGTGCATCAATACAATACTTTTCTTTTCCACACGGGATATGTCCTGTACAATGATGCAAATATTTTGCATTAAACAGAATGAGTCTTATGGGGATCGATAAAAGGATACCTTTTGTCTTCCACTGTGTCTGCCCTGGATCTTTTCTAATCATATTATCCTGTGTTGGGTATCATATTTAGCTACAAGACTGGCTTAGGATTTTAAAATGGAATAACCAGATTATTATAAACATTTACACCCAGAGGAAAATTAGATTAAGTGGATGAGGTTGCACATTTTAATAACTGTACAAATGTGCGATATTTACCTGTGATTTCTGTTTAATTCTGTTTAATAATGAGGTTATTTTTCCAAAATTAATTTAAATAATATTTCCACCCACATCAGTAAAAGCCTAAAAGTGTCCATAAATAATATTTTAACATTTTCATTAATAGTAAAGATTAATAAGTGTGTCATTTATAAATAGAAGCAAAGGACGATATAAACTATTAAAAGTAAAAATCTGTTTATTTATTTTTTTGTTCTTTTCACTGCAATATTTTTTCTTTTGAATCCTTTCCTATCCTAAAACAATAGTTTCTATATGTAAGTGAATATGCATGCTCTAAATTATTTTAAAATATAACTGGTGCTGGTGTTCCTAATTAACCAAATCTAAAGGTGTTTGCAGAAGGTGTTAAACTGTTAATGAGCCCCTGCCTTTATTCTCCAGAGCACAAAGTGTACACCTACGATGACAGCGAGAGTCCCCGAGGGCGGGCTTCTCCCAGCTGTGCTGATGATGTCAGCGAGCTGAAGGAGACCCCTGAGAAGCCCGATCAGAGCAGCACGCCGAGGGCCAACAGGGACGCCGAGCTGAAGCCAAAAGAGCAGGACGACCAGGGGGATCAGCTGAAAGTATCACGCTGCCTCAGTGACCCCGGTCCAAACCCGGAGGATGATGAGGACAGCACCTTCCTGCCATGAGTGAAGCACATTTTACAGGAAAGGCCTGAAGACAAGAGAGCTTTAGCAAAGCTTAATATTTATCATTTAAATTGTTGTATGTTTGTGATGTAGGATTATGCAATCTTCGTTCCATACGTTCATAACATGTTTTTTTTATCATGCAACATGCAGAATTGCCAAAGCGTGCTGCAGGGGACATTTCTTATTTGAAGTTTTTATACCCGCCTGAAGTTTCAGCATTTTGAATTTTAACATGCGCCTCAAGCCAAAGCATTTGTTTCAATGAGCTTGAAGCACCAGACGGGTGGAGTCTCCTGCCCTGAAAGCACAGATAAGAAACATAATGAGGTAAAGCCCGGCTGATAAACGCCGTTGGCTGCCAGTGTTTGTCTGTCTGGGGTATTTATCACAGACTGAAACATCTAAACAACCTTTTGATGGGTTGCCATGACGTTTTGTTCATCTATGGTGCCCAGAGGATGAATCCTCACAACTTAAAGCCGTCATGGATTACCATGAAGTAATGACAGGGGAACTAGAGCTCACATTTTTCCTATATCGACTTCCCTTCATGGGCTCCCTGTTGAATCCAGAACTGGATTTAAAGTATTTCTCTTCACATACAGTTCCCAAAATAAGACCTCATAGTATCATATTATCTTGTCAGAGCTCATTGCTCTCAAACTGCAGGGTTACTTGTGGTTTCTAAAAGTAGAATCAGAAGCTTAGATTGGATTAGACTCAACTTTCCTGATAGAGCTTATAGTTTGGGCTGGATCAGGTGAGGCTGAACCATCTCTTAGATATGCTGCTATAGAGTCAGGCTGCTGGGGGTCTTCCCATGATGCACTGAGCACTTCTTTTTCACTCACCTCATGTCACTCCACATGTGTTTAGAAGCCATTGTTGCATGTCATTTTCTCTTCCACAGTTTGTGTTTTGTCCAGTCTCACCGTGCAGATAGCTGCTCCTCCCTGAACCTGGTTCACGTGGAGTTTCTCCTCCGGACTGCTGGTCAATGTGAGAGCAGCACTTATTATAAAAACAAGCTATATCCAAACATGAGACTGAAGTAAAACATCCAAAACTAATGTTTTCATGACTTACTCAGTATTTTCAGTGTACATTCAAACTCAGACATATAGACTGTTTTGATTTCAATCAAACAGGACGATTAAACATACTCCATAATAGTCTCTATAAAGACCCACATTCACCTCTCTTTAAGTCTAAAGGAAGTATTCTGAAAATGTTTAGCTGAGCTATAGCTTTGAGTTTTAATAAGCCTAAGCCAAAAGTCCAAAAAAAGATCCCCCTCATGATCACTTTGCTAAAACATAATTGCCAGGCTACAGAGGTTGAAAACTGCACAGTCAGCCAGATCTGTTCTGCTCTACACGCATCAACCTAAGCGCTATAATCAGGTTTATTATGTGGCACAGTGTGTGGCCTTAAAAGTTCCGCTTTGACATATCTTAGCCAAATTTCTCTAATTGAGAAAAACTGCTATCAAAACAGATTATTTTGCTTTAAAAAAAACAATCTGTATTGTTCCCGAGTCACACTCACATCAGCCTTTACAAAATTCCGGCATCAGATGCATAAATGTTGTATTGTAAATATGTTCGCGATGCTTGAAGTTTCATGTTGGTAACGAAAAGACCGATCTGATGATCAAAGGCCATTGACGAGCTTAAAATTAAAAAACGAGCTGCAGATATTTGTGGACAAGCTTAGCACTGTGTTTATCTCCACAGCTGTCGCTGCATGTCTGATCAGTGTTTTCTCAGGGAATTCAACAGACGGTGTGTTTGTATGACTAATACGTGCTCCACAGTTTATAATGTGCCTGTTTTTGTACGCTAAAGTGTTTTCAGCTCTTGTCAAACCAAACAAGGTATTGGTGATGTTTCCACGTTTTGTAAACAAAGCTCTTTTTGTGTGTGTGTGTGTGTGTGTGTTCCTGTTAACTGAGCATGCTCCAAGACCTGTCAGTGTTTAAGAGACTGGACTGCCTGAGCTTTTGCTGCCTGCACACATTTGCCTTATAAGTGTTTTTGCTTTTTATGCTTTTACCAGTTGTAATGTTCTTTATAATACATATTGTTATATGTTTATTTTGCAAAAATAAAAAAATTGTTGAAATCATAAGGGGAAGCTTTAATTCCTGTCTTTAAAAAAAGTTTCTTACTGCTGATTTTGTTTGATTCAAACTGTGCAGGTAGTAGAAGGAGTCAAAAAAAGGTGGAGCAGACTCTACCTGTGTCGCTGCCTGGCTGCGAGAATACTTTAAAGATGTCAGGATTAAAAAGGACATACTGTAATAAGGACTAATGGATGAGTTCAGGCTACTGAGGCCCCTCAGTGGAAAGACAATTAAAGAAATAACAGGGAGTTTGAAATCCCCAGCGTGCCAACCAGCAGCGTGTGATGAGACTGTGACAACATCCTCTGCAGCAAACATGAACTTCAACGGCACCTGGAAAGTTTATTCTGAGGAAAACCTTGAGGAGTTTCTCAAATCCATAGGTAAGATATTTTAAAAACTAAAGGATTATTTATTTCCTGAATATATTAAATGTTTTTTTTGTATTTATACTTTCCAGGTGCACCTCAAATGATTATTAAAATGCGTAAGGAAGTGAAACCGGTGATCATCATAGAGCAGAACGGCAAAGACTTCACCTGCACCGTGAAGACTCCAGCCTGCACCAAAGTCCACTCGTTCAGCCTGGGAAAAGAGTCAGAAATAACAACTGTGGATGGAAGGAAGTTTAAGGTAGTTCAGGGACCTCATGCTCAACACATTTGAGTTTTTAGAGTTTTGTGAATTTTAAATTAATATTGGAAGGAGCAGTGCAGAAATGAATGATGTGATTTATGCAGGCACAGTAAGCAGGAGACGTATCTCTGCTATTTATTTACCTTTTAATATTTAATTGTTATTGACTACAACAATGATTTTGTTCCTGGTTAGTGCATTGTCAGAGAGGAGAACGGGAAGCTGATAGCTGAAAATGACAAGTTTACCTCAGTCAGAGAGATTCAAGGGGATGAAATGATTGAGGTGGGTGGCTCTAATTCTTCTTAAAACTGCTATGAATGTGAATCATCCACGTTCTCCTAATGTGTCTGCTTACTGTTTATATCTAGACTATCACTGCTGGCTCTATAACCTTCACCAGCAGGAGCAAACGTGTCTGACCGGCCAGCTCATGGATCCCTCTCAGAATTCCTCATCTGAAGATGAACGGAGTTAACTTATAACTAAATAAATAAAGCTGAAGTTAATAAAATAAAATGTGCAAACACTATAAAACTCGTATCGTTATTTACTGTAAGGCAGTATTCTGATTGTAGAGGGCGCTGTGGGGATTTTTAAGTGCACGCTTTCGTGTAAACGAAGAAGAAGCAGGAAGGCGCCTTTTGAGTGCGCATGCGTTGCTAATTTTTCCCCCTTCGCAGCCTTTCGTTTTCCCTCTAAAAGAAAACATCCTTCTGCTACGTGAGTGTAACTTTATGGCCAGATACATGAGGCCTCCAAACACGTCTTTGTTTGTCAGGAACATCTCTGATGAGTCCAGGTGAGTCCTCGTAAAGAAGCCGCTACTCGTCTACGAGTTAACTCGTGTTAATTGTAGCTAGTTAAGTTAGCCTGGTAGGCAAGGTAGGCCTCAACGTGCAAACTGAAAGGGTAACGCTGACCGGGAGCAGCGCCGCATTTCAAATCTACGTTACGTTATATTGGCCATATATGTCTTTGTTGTGGTTTTATAAACATTGTTAACGTCTGTGTTGCTCTTTAGACGCGAACTTTTTCATGTTTACAGTCAAGCTATCAAAGCTAACTGGCTAACGAAAGCTGGTAAACAGCTCCGTGAAACTTTGAAAGATTTTAAAGGAGGCAAGAAACCCTACAATGTGGATTTAATATGAAGGGGCAAAAATTAATGGCCTCGGCTAACGTTAACCTAATGTTTGTTGGCCGTTATCAATTTTAAACACGCGTGGTTAATTGATTAGTTACAATCTGAGGTCTGTTTGCTGATTTAAGTTTGTATATTTAAATGTGATTAGCACAGAAATTCTCATTTAAACTGCCAAAATACTGACCTCAGAATACACGATCGCAAATGAAAGCTCGTTTTAATTTTGTATGTGTAGCTTGTGAATTAATCTGTACCTGTAATGGTTTCCTCATGTATTTGTTATTATCATATTTCATTGTTGTTGTTATATCTAGGTTTAGTCTCAGTGTTAATGTAATCTGACAACACAGGGTTGGTTTAACTTGGTTTTAAAAATACTAAACTTGCTAGATGTGTTAATAACTAGTTAAAGTTTTGCACTAGTATTTAAAAGCAGAGTGAAATGGGTAAATCGATCAGAAATCATCAACATTTTGTTCTCAATCATCTTAGAATTGCCCAAAAAATGTATGGTCCAAAGTTTGGGCATATGCAATGATTGCTGTGATGTTTTAACGCATATATTGAAAATTAAAGGTCAGTCCAACCACTTTCAGGCTTTATAAACACATTGCAATCTGAGGCAATATTTTAAACATGAACATCTCCAAAACTATTAACAACACAAACCAAAATAAGTATCACTGACCTCTTTCACAACTGATTAACTCTGTTTGACATGGATGTTGAAGCTGATTTTAATCTCACTGACACTGTGACCTGAACTTAATTTCCTTAATTTCTTCAATTTTACATTTGCATCTGTGGACGGCCTTGTAACTGTTTATGTGTCAGTGCTACACCAATGACATTAACATGAATTGCATGTTAATATTAAAAAGTGTGGATATTTTAAAGGGATAGTTCACCTGAAGAGTGTGGCAAACTGTGAGGAGCTTTTTTGCCCCTATTTTCTAAACATTTCCCAGATTATTTTACTAAAGATTTTTTTTATTTGTTTAAACGCAGAAAAAAAACAATGGACTACTAGAATCAGAATCAGAATGGGGTTTATTGCCAGATGTTGAGGTTTACAACATTAGGAAATTGCTGCGGTGCTTCAGTGCAAACAATAAGAATTAAAGTGCTATGTAGAAAGAAAGATATGTGCATGAGATATACATGAGATATATACATGAGAATAAGACTTATGAGTGCTACGTAGAAAGATATATACATGAGTGAGAAAGATACTAGGCAATGAAACTTCTAAAAATTACAATACCCGTGAGCCTTGGTGGCTTTTGCCTTGGAGAAAAGACCAGTCGACTAAAAATGCTTTACATACAAGGACAAAATCTTATCTGGACACAAAATAAAAGATTGTTTCTTAACCAAATTAACATTTTTAAGCTTTATGTGCACAAGTTGAGTGTTTTTCATTTTTGCAATGACTGTGCACATATATAGGCCACAAGAAGAGAAAACCAGTTTCCTGTTAATTGAGGTCACTTGATAAAACAGAGGGTATTTTGTACTTGAGTAAATTACATCCACAACATGGTTCAAATGCTTTATATTTTAATGACAGTTTTGGTATATTTTTCTTTCTTTGAAGGTGAGAAGCTCTCTGAGTGACATTAAAAGCATTTGTATGAAGGGAAAACCCTGAAGTTGTATTTGATATATGATCAGGAAGTCTTATATTCAAAGGGGATGGATGGAAAATGGGCTGATTATGTGACCACAATTGAATCATGAGCAAAAAATACAGGCTGTTGATTTCACTGCTCTCTGATATCGGAACTTAATGTACTGTGGGGCAGGTTAGTTACCATCAGCTGGGTTAACGTGAGACACCTTCGTAATACGGAAGTTACCCAAATCCTGCTTTGTCATCCAGGCCTCTCGTTTCTTGGCTGATTAATAAATAAATAGATTTTAAAAATGCCTAAAAGAGCTCCTCAGTGTTTGCCACCTGCTCTGTTTAAAAACAGTCCTGCTGGGATACAAATTGTCTTTGAGCTCTTTTAACAGGTGGATCACCCTCCAGGTAAGAGGAAACAAAATGTACTCTGAGGTGAACTGTCCCTTTATTCAGCAGCTGCTCTTCCAGCTGTTGCCACTGGTTGATGATGTAGGTAGAGATGCCCGTGATGGTCAGTTGAGTTATACTTGTATTTACGGTGTTCAGGCCTGAGGATTTGCGGCGTGAGTTTGGCCGCTATGGGCCGATAGTAGATGTCTACATCCCACTTGACTTCTATACACGTCAGCCAAGAGGATTTGCATACATTCAATATCCTTTCCCAATGACTTTTAACTGTGTATGCTGCTGCTAACAAATTATTTAAATTTCCTTTCGGCAGAGAAGATTTTTATTAATTTATTTTTTGTGATGCATTTTCTTTTTGCACATAATCTGATTGAATATCTAACACGCATATTTCTCTGTTATTGCTTCAGAAAATGTAAACGCGTCCAGTTGTGGAAACCGGCCACAAAGAGTTACAAAGACCCATATAGAGTAGCTGTAAAGACACACAGACCTGCAGGATCAGAGGGAGGGAAAAGGTTGAAAAGAGAAAGTAAAGCATGAAGAGGAAAAAGGGAACGGAGACAAAGCTTGGATTTGGATATGGCGGCAAAGAATGGGGAAAAGAAAAAGAGGTTTAAGAGGAGAAAGCAAGCAGGAAACCCCCGAGTCTCTGTGGGAGTCGGTTAAAGAGTGTAAAGATCAAGATGAAGTTCAAAGTCAAGCATGGGCAAAGGTAACAAGTCTGAATTATTTTGTATCCTCCCATCCACAAATTTGACATGACACCAAAATCAGCTTTCCCTGTGACACTGATGACGATTTAATCCAGTCTTATTGTGTTTGATTTTTATTTTTTTATATATAGTCACTGTCGTGATCCCTCAGACAGTTAGATGATGTGTTTGAGAAGAGCTTGCTTCATCTTTTATCCCTTAAAAAAAAAAAAAAAAAAAGCAGTCAGCTGAGCGTGTTTGTGTTGTTTTCTCACCTGTCTTACAGTAATGTAAACGGTGTCTTTTTATAAATGTTTTTACATGGTAAACTGGGCCTCACAAATTTAACTAAAGTAAACGTTTATGAAGTGCATGGTTATTTTTCTTGAGAAGCCTTTTATTTGTTTAGGAGAAAAAAAACATTTCTTTAAATTTGTGAGGCCTTAAAAAAAGAGAAAGAAACAGAAACCTTAACCACTCAGCATATTTGAGGACGTGCGTGATGCCGAAGATGCTCTTCACAGCCTGGACAGGAAGTGGGTCTGTGGTCGCCAGATTGAAATCCAGTTTGCACAGGGCGACAGGAAGAGTAAGTGTCTGGTTTTTGTGTCTGAATTAGATTCAAACACTTTGAAATATTTTTGCTGTTGGTTTAAATATTAATCTGTGACTTCCAATGATAGAAAAATGTGTGACCAGTTCGGTTTTATCTCTTTAAAAGGAACCCTGATTATTTATTATTTATTAATATTTAGCTGGTGGTCTCCTCCCCATGAAACATGCCGTTTAAAATTAGACCCATTTCCAACAACATGCCGGTACTCTGTTTTCAACATCTGCAGACACTGAATTTATCTGACACCAGTTTAGTATTAGGAAGCTTTCCTCAGTGTGAAGAACAACTGGAAATTATCCTTTTATTTATAAGGAGACATCAGAATCGACTCTAACATTGTCCTGTTAACTTTTCAAAATATAGAAAACAAGCAGATTTACTGAGTAAATTGGTGAGAATGCATAAGTGTTATTCATGCAATTTATCTGCACTGGTCTCATTTCAGCTCAGCTGCTTTGGTTGTTGCATGAGCCAACGGTTACATCAGCACACTGGCTTAAGCTGCTGAGGTGTGCTGCAGTCTCATCTGGAATGATACATGTCGCCACTCAGGCAAAAACAAATAACCTGCATCAGTTCTGTGGCTCCACACATTTATTTAACATGCAAAAGATTCACGGTTTGATGCCAGGAGGAGACAGAAATCCATTTGTGGTCGCATCAGGACAAACGGTATAAAATCTGCTGAATTAAATATGTGGAGCTACCCACTGTGGCGAGTCAGTGTAGTAAAAGCTTCCCAATGAGCCTTACATTAGTACACTCTTGTTCAAGCTGTTAGGCATCATTACCCAGACTGCACTGTGACATAAACAACAGTCACGAACTGAGACTGAAAGGATTCCCCCTTCCCCCTCAACGTTTTAACAACCAAGAAATCTGCAGTATGCGTCGTCATAGTCGGGGTTCCTTTTAAATCACGTTTTCAGATTTGTTAAGTGTTTAAAATTAAGCATCAACCATCATGGTTTTAATTGTTTTCTGCTTTAACCACTTCTTCCTCCTCTTCTTTTTCACCAGCACCAAATCAGATGAAATCAAAGGAGCGGCGTTCCCCAGGAAGATCCTCCCGGTATGACGACTACGATCGAGACAGCCGGCGCCGGCGGTCACGCAGCCGCAGTTACGAAAGATACAGGTCGCGCAGCCCGTCTTACGATCGCCGCCGCAGACGTTCGGAGAGTCCTCGAGAGTGAGTTAATCTCTCAGAAGAGAGTCGGTCGGTCCCAAGTGTTCTTTGTGAGAAGGAAAATAACGTTTTCATTTTTCCTTAGGTCTCGTGGACGGGTGTATGGAAGAGGAAGAAGCAGGAGCCGCGAGGATGACAGGTACAACTTCTCTTATAGACTAAGACCACATTTACACAGATGTAGCCTGTCTGTTGTTTTGCTTCCTAAAATCCATCTTTGTAATGTGCTACTGCAACCAGAAGGTGGAAGTAATGTAGATTTTCTTTGCCAACAACCATTAAATGACAAATAGGATAACGTGAGACTAAATGCCCTGGAATACCCACAATACAATACAACACTTGTGTCCTCAGTTCAGCTGCAGCGGTACAACACACCAGGTTGGAAAAATCGAGAGGTGCAGAAACAGCAGCTTGTTAATTTGACGTCAGCTTTGTCATACAGCGGCAAAGGCGACTCCAGATGGTAGAAGGACTCGAAGGAAAGAAATGAAATGAGTTCAATGAAGAAAGTGTTTCTCTGCAGTTGACAGCTGCTCATTTCCATAATCGCAGTTAACACGAGTCCTTTATTTACTTATTTTTTCATCGACTGCCATTTGTTTTAGAGACAGCTGCAGAATGAAGACTGTCGTGTCCAGATGAACTGAAAGATGCAGGTTGGGTGTAAAGCAAGGTGTGACGCGTTTATTTATTTTAAAATACAGAAGGAACCAGGTGGTCCAGCCATCGTGGCTCTATGTTGTGTGTGTCAGCATCAAATTGTTGGACAGTGTCAGTCTTAAACCATTTGGCGCACACAGCAGCACAGCTGGGTGAAAACTGGTAGCTTCATGAACTGGTTTTTAAGCTCTTTTGTACTGATGTGGTGATATTATTGAACCCCACAGTCTTTTCCTCCTTTACATACATTACTGTTCATGTTATCCATGTTCTACCAGTTATTGTTAGATCTAATATGCGTCATTTCATCTGTAACGGTGCCCACAAGTTAGAAATTCATGGGATATCATCAAATTTGACTCTTGGGGAGTAACCCTAATGATCCTTATGCTCCGAGGAGGAAATTCCACATTTAACACTCATCAGTTTTCAGTTTTAATGAGAGAAGAGGCGGAAAAAATAAGGACCAGACAGTCAATCACGTCACCCCACAGCCAGTTGAAAGTAAAATCTGATCTGCACTGCATCTAAAAGTGTGACGTATCACTCTTTTACTTTGTGTGCCTTCAGATACAAGCAGAGACCCCGGAGAGTCTCCAGAGAGCGATCCCGCTCCAGATCCGCATCTCCACGAGAGAACGTCAAACCGCCGTCCACCTCCCGCTACGTTGAGGAAGAAGTCCGACAGACGCATTCCCCGTCCCGCTCCAGGTCCCAGTCTGCGTCGAGATCACACTCTCGCTCACGTTCTCGGTCCCGGTCCTGGGCCGGGCGCAAGACAGGAGGACGCTAAAGCAGAACCCACTCCCCACCCCGTTCCCCCGGTTCTGTCAGACAGAGCAGAGCTGGTAGTTTTGTTAAGTAAAGGTGTTTGTTTGCCATGAATGTAACGTCCATTTGTAGAAAGCTCGTTTTCGCTATTCCATTTTAAGAACAGCGCTGCAGCTCCTCGGCTTGGTTTTATAAAGTTGTTCGGTGATATTTCTCTTTAGGAGCAAGATTCAGCGGTTTCTGCGCTCAGCCTGACGGGAAGAATATCCAGTCTTTTTTATATATACAACCAGTTACTGATGATTTTTGTTTTCTAAACCCTATGCACCCACTTTTGCTAAACAATCCCTAACATTCAGTATTCTAAGGAAGTATTGAGTCTGTAGGTGAACCAAATGCATCTTTGTGTGTTTTATAACTAATCATGTACTAGGTACTTTACTGTCAGCCAGTTTCACCGCTGTTTTTTAAATTTACATTTGTTCGACAGCGATAAACCATCACCATGAGATAAATGTGTTCAAGATTTTTTTAAAGATGTGTTTTATGGAAGAAACCGAGAACTTCTTGAAAGAAAAGGAATTAAAGCTGATGGTGTGCGTCTGCAGTTTAGTCAAGTACATGAGCACGGGTGCTAAAACGCACAGAGGTGATGCTGGGGTCCCTAAAGTGTTAAAGACGTCAACAACAAGCTGACCTATACGGTCATTTGTTTTCTCTTTGTGGTGTTTTCTGTAAGAGTTAAACCTTTTTTCTGTTTTCCCCCCAAGTTGTTGTTTCTTTGAGGAGAAGCAGGTTTACTTGACGGTGTTTTTCAGAACAACTCATGTCGCTGCATGTTTTATTCTTATCTTCTATCTTTAGTAGGGAAAAAAACTGTTATTTTGATTAATAAATGGTTAACTTTCGGTTAAAGAAAACATTGCGTGGCTTGTTTTTGTACTTGCTTGACCAAAGTTCATTATTGAACACAATTCAGAGTTTTCTCCTCCTCGGAGACCTCGGTGTCCTGTGGATCCCCAGCGTCTGCCTGGAAAACGGAGCAGGACAGTCTGTGAGCACGGCCCCGTCCATCGATTTCCTTTTAATGGAACAACTGAAATTAGATTCTCAGCAAAGAGGCAGCCATGGATGAAATCGGACGTGTCTCATTGATCGCTGTACTGGAAAAATGCATCAGTCAGATGAATAAAGCTGCAGATGGTGGAAGTCCTTATCAACCATGCAGTCACCAGCATGAGCATAATCACAAAAACAAGAGGCTGCACCACGATGATGCTGTAATCAGACGGGTTTCTCTCAGTCCCTGCCACTCCTGGTCAGTTTAATCCAGCTGATGTCAGTTATCCTTAAACCCCTAAAACTCCTGTTTGGACTTTTTGTACCTGCCACCTTCTAAAAAAAAAACACACACACACAAAATGTACAGAGATGAGCTGTAACGGCTGAAGATCGAGCTTCATTTATTGTTTCTACTGCTTTTCTATCTGAGCAGAACTGAACAGCTACATCACCAGTATCATTTAAGGTGAACTATGAGGGGGGTTCAATATTCAAGATCAGGTTTATTTTCAGTATAAGGCTGAAGATTTGGTAAACAGACTGATTCCTATAACACATTTCTATTTGAATACTTTAAACATGTCTCAATCACACAAGCACTTTCTCTGTTTACACTGCAGTGAACAGGTTGGGAGCATAAACACATACTCGGGGTTCAGTGTCTTGCCCAAGGATACTTTGACATGCAGACTAGAGCAGCTGGGTTCAAACCACCAGCCTTCCGATTCAAAGATGACCTGAGCCACGGCCATCTATGTTTAATAATTAATGTGTTAAGAAATTAGTTGTGAGGCGGGGCTCCTGGAAGAGCTTAAAAAGTTCTGTGTGAATGTAGGGGAAAATATTCCAGCCTGCAGGGTTGGAACCGTAGATGATCATTACCAGGACATGACCCCAGGCTCACATTGTTGTGATTTACACCACCACCAACCTGCCTATTCAGTGTACTGTTTCACTGGTTAAATATAACAGCCTGATGTTTGAACACCCTTATTTTTATAAGAATTATTTGCTTGCTGTAGCAGAAATAGGAAACAAAGATAAACCAGACAAACACTGGTTGTACATTTTACTCTACATAAATCAAATAAATCTTTTTTTCTGGTTGATTGATAGATAAGCACAATAGACAGTTTATGATTGGCAGGTTGACAGATGAGGTCAGGCAGGAGTCTGTTCGCAGACGACGTTGTGATCTTCAGAGGTGTTAGAGAACCTGGAGAGTTGGAGGTATGAGCAGTCAGTAGAAGCAAGACTTGCCAGATGGCAGCAAGACCTGTTGTGAGGAGGAGGAGAAGATTCATGAGTGTGGTGGAGGAGGGTTGGAGTGACAGAGGACGATACTAGGGACAGGGTGAGAGGGAGGCAGGGACTGTGGGGTCCCATAAAGGGAGCAGATGAAATCCATTATGCAAGAAAAACTCTGCAAATTACAAAGTTCCTTCATGGAGGAAAACAAAATGAATAGATATGCATCTATGAAGGTGCATTAAGAAAAAGATAGGATTTTTCTTTGAATTCCTCATTAATTTGTGCAATTTTAAAAACATATTCTGGTAAATAGTCAAACAAATATTCATGAAAACAATTAGCCTGAAAAAACAAACATGGAGGCGCATGTAGTAAAGCTCTCTATTGTCTATTGTGACATCTGTTGTTGGAATAAAGTAGAATTGAGGTTCTGTAAAATTAATATCTCTAGTTTTGGGAGTACCGGTCTTCAATTCATTTGTTTGTTTGTTTGTTTTGTCCTCGGGTAAGATCCAAAAATATCCTACTGTTTAGAAAATGAGAGCGCCGTCTCAGAACCTATATTCCCACCAAGGCCCAGCCCAGTTCACCCAGTTCTGTGCTGCTTTCATCTAAATTTAGAGGATCAAACCAGTCCAGGATCCTCTGGGTTCAACCAGAAATAGGCGACAGACAACCAAATATTTTGGAGCACATTTCACCCCTGATGACTCGCAGGAACTGGCAGGTCGTCCATTCATACTGCTGCGAGGTAAATGGCAGCAGACCATTGCCACGGAATTGATTGATGGTGTTTCACACTCTATAAGTCGAGAAGAGTTAGTGCCAGCTCGCCTCATTTGTTTTTGCCCAGTTCGTGACCAACAGCAGGGAGTTATATTTCTACCAGTGGGAAGATTTTACCTTTGATAAGAGATGAAAAATAAAGAAAAAATGCTTTCATAGGTCAGAAATCGGCAGCGTTACATCAAAAAGGCTTTTATGGTTACATTTTTATATGGAAGATAAAAGGTGAGTTAATGCTAAGTTATTGATTTGTATTTAAAATGATCGGTTGTGTCTGGTTTTACTCATTTATCTGGAAGTTTTTATAATGATGACACAAAATAGTGGTGAATAGACTCCTGTCTCAAATGGTGTCTGCTGGGCTGTGGTTTAGTTGTAACTCAGTAAGCTGGGGCTTTTATTCTGAAGGAATGATGATTACATTTAAAAGCATCAGCAGTGAAATGTAACCTAACAGTGTTGTATTTTTTCTTAAATCACACTATAAAATAATTACTGCTGTATCAGCATGTAACAAGCATTTTAAAGCCATTTTTCTTATGTTTCAGCTCATTTTGAAAACTAGCTTTGCCGTGTAAATTTTGAATATTTAAAAATAAAAAGCAATTGAAGCTCTTCTCTGGGATTAGGTTATTCTCAGATGTTACCTGGTATATGCTTCTTTGCATCCTTTTTTTTTTAAACTTGTTCGCTAATTAACAACTACACAAAAAATTGTAAATACATCACACATTGAAAAGATGATAAGTGAAATTTTTCTAACCTTAAAGAAAGTGACTTATTTTCATGCTCAAAATGAAAAGCAGCAGACAAATGTTCAGGTTCGCACTGAAATAAGCATCTAAATGATGTGAATGAATTTTATACCTTCTAAATTAATGTTCTGTTCCTTTGATATAATATAAAATATCAATAAACCATTTTAAAGATAGTCTTAGTCAGTAGTGGTCGTCTCTATCCATAAAAACAGGCAAAACCTTTAAATACACCCGCGTTCCCCTTCACAGTTTTCTCCTTTTGTTCCATGAAATTCCTGTTCTGACCACTGGCACATGTGCATCTGTGATTTCACCACATGTGAAAAGCAAACATCAGCTTCTGTTTCCAATGGGCTACATGGACTTGTACTTTTCAGGATTGTAACGCTGCATCCTGTTGCATGTGAGGGCAATCTTCAAACTTGTTGATGGATTAGCTGCAGCTCAGGAGGTAAAGCAGGTCACCTACTGATCGGAAGGTTAGTGGTTCGATTAGTAGTAGTCCCTGGCTCCTCCAATCTGCATGTCAAGTATCCTTGGGCAAGATACTAACCCCAAATTGCTCTTCGATGCATCCGTCGGAGTGTGAATGTGTGTGAATGTAGTTATAAAGCACTCAGTTTAGAGGGAGTGCTTGTGAGAATGGGTGAATGTGGCATGTTGTATAGAGTGCTTTGAGTACTCCGGGAGAGTAGAAAAGCACTATATAAATCCAATCCATTATTATTATTATTATTATTATATAAGAATCCATCCATTTACCATTTTTTCATATACAGCGCTTTCCTACTATACCTGAGTACCGGAGCTTTATACAACATGCCCTTCACTCATTCATTCATTCAGCTATTAATCCAAGCATGTTCGCACACATACAGACTCTGATATTTACTTGGGGTTCAGTATCTTGCCGAAGGATATTTGACCTCCATCTACCTCCTAAGCTGCAGCCGCCCCATATGTGATGTGTGTCTCGTTTTAACTGTGGCTTACTACCCACCTTAAATGACAAGTAGCCAGACTTATTGCAATTATTTTAAAGTGGTCTTGGGCAGTAATTCTCCAGACTTTCTGAAGAGCTTTCAAAGTTTATCTTTGTCACTTATCAACAGAGAGCTACAACAGTGAAGATCTACTGGCATCTGTAAAATACGGTGGGGGCTGTCAATGCATGGGGCTTAATTTCAGCTGGTGTTGTTAAGGATCTGCTGAAAAGTACCTTCACATTTTGATCTATCATGCAACACCATCTGGGATGAATCTGATTGGCTTCCTTTTTTGTTTCACTGCCAATGCAGTAAAAGCATCCCTAGACAGTGGAACATTACTGAAGCAGTGTGGGATCATGTTTATGGAGTACATAAAAAAAGCAGCCAAGATCCAAAGAAGAGCTTTGAATGTCCTTTAGGAAGGTTGAAAGGTTCTCATTCTGACAGAGAGAAGGTGAGATCACAGGTGCACAGTGCAAGTGGTTAGAAGAAACACTGAACTCCTAGTATATAAATGAGTTTTTCTCTCTTTTTTTGTTACAGAGCTGCTAAAGTAGAAAATGGGAGACTGGAACTTCCTTGGTGGGATCTTGGAGGAGGTGCATATCCACTCCACCATGGTTGGCAAGATCTGGCTGACCATCCTGTTCATATTCCGAATGCTGGTCCTGGGCGTCGCCGCAGAAGACGTTTGGAATGACGAGCAGTCCGACTTCATCTGCAACACCGAGCAGCCGGGGTGCCGGAATGTATGCTATGACCAGGCCTTCCCTATTTCCCTCATCCGCTACTGGGTGCTCCAGGTGATATTTGTGTCCTCGCCCTCCCTGGTGTACATGGGTCATGCCATCTACCAGCTGCGGGCTCTGGAGAAGGAACGCCACTGCAAGAAAGTGGCTCTCCGGCGGGAGCTGGAGGCAGTGGATGCAGAGCTGACAGAGGTGAAGAAGAGGATTGAAAAGGAGATGAGGCAGCTGGAGCAGGGGAAGCTCAACAAAGCACCACTGAGGGGCTCTCTGCTGTGCACCTATGTGGCCCACATTGTTACGCGCTCAGTGGTGGAGGTCAGCTTTATGACGGTTCAATACATCCTGTATGGAAACCGCCTGAGCACCATTTACAAGTGTGAGAGGGAGCCGTGTCCTAACGTGGTGGACTGCTTCGTCTCAAGACCAACAGAGAAAACTGTTTTCATGATGTTCATGCAAGCTATCGCCTGCATCTCTCTCTTCCTCAGTCTGCTGGAGATCATGCACCTGGGCTTCAAGAGGATTAAGAAGGGCATTCTGGACTACTACCCACACCTGAAGGATGACCTGGACGATTATTATGTCAGCAAGTCAAAAAAGGACTCAGTGATGCATCAGGTTTGCATGGGAACGACTGTGGGACGCAAGAGTACGATTCCCACAGCACCAAGCGGGTACACGTTACTGCTGGAGAAACAGGGCAACGGACCCAACTACCCTCTCCTCAACGCCTCCTCCGCCTTCGTCCCAATTCAAGGGGACCCTGGTGGAAAGCCGGACAGTCAAAAGGAGGGCAAGGAAGGAGTCCCGAGTCCCACGGAGCACAACAACAACTCCAACAATACCAGCAGTGAGACGCGGTCCCCTCCTTCAGACAAACAGGAGCAACGAGAAGATCAATCCCCACCACATCACGAGGACCTGGAGCGTGCAAGATCTGAGTACCCCACCCTGCCTGTTTCAGATGCCTCCTGCAGCACAGCGCTGTCAGGCTTCACGAGGAAGACACGAAGGATCACCCCACCGTGGAACTGCTCCACAGTCGTGGAGGGAAATGGCTCAGACAGCGGAGACTCCTACAACGGGAACAACAGCATGAAGCTACGAAGCGGCGGCGGCCCCAGAGCAAGGATCCTCTCCAAGTCAGACATTAAGAGACAGAGCAGACCCCAGAGCCCGGACTCTGCAGGGGAGCTGAGCTCTATATCTCGACACAGCCGGGAGAGCAATAGTCCCGCCGCCTCCCCACCAAACCGGCGAGTGTCAGCTGCCAGCAGCGCCAGCAGCAGACGAGCCCCGACTGATTTACAGATATGAGGACTGCTTAGAAGAAGCCATTAAAACACTGTATTACTGCACCTTTTTCACAGTTTAGACTTCTTTAAGAGACAATCACAAAAAGCCTGCAGAGATTATGCTTGTGCCATTTTTTCAGAGACATTCTCCAGTCTTAGAAAGAGCATATGACAAACAAGCAGTCTAACATCTACTCTTCCTTTTAGAGGGATTCATACTAGGATGCACAGCCTTGTTTTCTCAGATTTCCAGGTCAGTTTCAGGCTTTCAGAATGAGCTTCAACCCTCAAACAATCAAGCTATAAAGCTATGTTAGCAGCTGACATGACTGAGTGGGGCCTCATGATGTTTGATGATAAGTCGATTTATGAGTTATTCTGAAATGTTTTAATGGTCAAATGAAGGCTGAAGGGTCACACACGCTGAACTGTTTAACTGAAACATGCACCTAGCACTGAATTATTGCTAAACTTAGCTATCACAGATAAGAATGGGTCCTTGTCTCAGAAACCAACTTAAGAAAATGCCGACTTTTATGTTTGTGTGGTGCACTGTGCGCTAAACACATCTGCTCAAATGCTTTATTAACCTTTCATTTTTTGATTTGATTTGATTGAATCTTTATTTTGAACATGTTGAAAAAGTACAACAAAATAGAATTAAAAGAGACAAATGAACAAAGCAAAACAAAAGGAAAACGAGCAACCACAACTCCAAATAAAGTTCATGTTCAAAAAGGAGCAGGAAGAAGCATAAGCTTATTTAATCCCACCCCTTTTCCACTATATAGTATCAATAGACTACAAAAATACCTCCTTGCATTTTTTCATATTTACAATTAAAATAAAGGCTTGCAGGTAATTCACAGACAGTATAAAAGATGGGCAGGGAACTGTAGCATCCTCAGTGGCTAACAAGCTATCAAGTGGTAAACCAATGAGGATTTCCTGGATAATCCTTCTTCATTAGAATATCCATTTACTTCCTGTTTTTTGACTTAATGTTTTAATAATATGACCCAAACGGAGTGACTTAACCCATAAACTATTTGAGAAAGTGTTTGCAGAGCTCAGGGCAGAGGGCTGCTTCCCCATTGACTTCTTTGAGACCCAGGTTGTTTTTGAAATCACAGGAATCACCCCCTGGTAGACATTAGTAAGAATGCAGGTTTAAAGCGTTTCTGCATTGGCTTCCCTTTTCAGACCTCGAACCTGCGCCTATGTTTTATACTGTCTGAGAGTTCATAGCAAGTGTTGTTTTCTCTCTTTTGACCTCGACTTAAATAACAGTACTGACTAGGATCATTTACCTCATTAACATAATGCCTTTTATAGATTTCTTTCTTTTCTTTTGACAAGGGGGGATTTTAGTTTGCCTTTTAACTTGTCAGGGGTGAGACTGAGCGGGCCCACTGGCTGGTGGAGACTGACTTTGCACCTCTGCATCATAATTATGATTTCAATCATTTTTATGCAACAAAGGAGTCAACTTGACTCATCTGTTTTGTTACGTTTGACATGAAATATCTTCAAGACTTTTCCAGCAGTAAATTTCACTTGCAGCAAAACATGACAGTGGTTAGAAAATAACATGCATATAAGCCACAATGATGTTTCCAAGACTGTTGCCACACAAGTGAGCCAATTCCTGCCAACAAGTGAGTAAATCTGTAGGATTTACAGAGAATGGTTTGAAAAACAGAGAATACCCAATGAGCAGCTGTTCTCTGGGTAATATGATTTGTTGACTGGGAGCAGCCAGACTTCCCTGAGATTAAATGACAACAGTAATTGAAATAACAAATCATTACAACAAAGAGCATCTCTGAACGCACCAAAGCTTGAAGCAAATGTGCTACAGCAGCAGAAGACTACATCGTGTGCCGCTCCTGTCCACGAAGAGCAGGAAACTGAAGGTACAGTTCACTTACTCACCAAAATCAGACAACTGAATACGGGAACAAACCTGCCTGGTCTGATAAGTAAAAATTACTGCAATGCCATTTGGATGGTAGGGTTAGAATTTGGTGTAGAAAAACAGAAAAAGATGGAACCAACATGCCTCAAGTCATGGTTCAGACTGGGAGTGGTGGTGTAGATCAAAGTGTGATTTTCTTGCCACACTTTAGGCCTGTTATTAGCAAGTATATGTACCTAAGAAATAACCAGAGTGCACACATGTTCTGGTAACTACTTCCTGCAGGATCCTTTGTAGCCAGACACTTCAGTCAGTCGCAGCATCTGAATTCATCCATGATGAAGCTTTAATAACAAATGAAGAATTTCCATCAGCAAAATCAAGGACCTTCAGGACAGAGAAAGGCTGATGCTGAAATGTCATTTTTAATTTAGAAAGCTTCTTGTTATACAACAAAAAAAATAAAATAAAATAACAGTGATTTTGCATTCACTGTACATCCATTGTTTAATAAACATTTACATACAAACAAGGCTTTAGTAACATTTTTCTTTTTATTCCTCCACAAAAGCAAAGAAAACCTCTACTCTGCTGCTTCCCCATCAGGCGATGGTTCATACTGCATCAGCTGGAAGATGAGGAGGAAAATGAGAAGGTTAAAGGTCACAGAATCCAGACCAAATATAGACATGTGATTATCTGTAAACGCTCACCCTGCTCCTCAGCTCTTTGTTCTCCTCCATGAGCTCGCTGCACTTCTGTTGTAGGTCAGCCAGCTCTGTACGAAGAGCCTCTGTGTCTGCTGGCTCTGGACCAGCTGCCCCGAGATGAAGCTTTATGAAACTGTTGCCATGGTTAAGGTTAACGAGTGCATGGAAATTTTACTCATCAATACTATCTAATTTTATTAGAGCAGAACAAGGTCCAACTCGGTTCTGCATGTTAATTCAGGAGAATGATGATCCAGTTTGTAGGTTGGAGAGACTGGTGCAGGAGAATGACTCCTTAGCTTAAGAACTGTTGGCCTGTGACAGACTCACCCACTGCAAGTATCCTGCAGTATTTAAACATGTGAAGAACAACACAGAATAAATCAAACCCCATGAACAGATTACAAAAAACCCCTTAGATTTTAAATCTGCTGCCATAACAAGAAACTGGCTTTTCCACAATAAAACAGCTGAGTGATTATTTGGTCTAGCCTACATCCTTGCAGTATACCGAGATGCACAGAGCATCAACATATTGATGAATTTTGATGCAGTTGATTTCCCCTATCTACATAGCTGAAGAATTGGAGATGTTAAGATTTTTATTGTGAATTAAAACTCAAAGTCTTAAAGGCTGCCATTCATCTCTAAATGGACCAGGAGTCACCTCATTGCCCATCTGAAGGTTTCAGGGGACAACGGTGCATTTAAATAATCGATTTGACTGCAATCGTAACATTTTAAGACTGATAATACCATAAATAAAAAAATAATAAACTATTTTATTTCAAATGCAGTGGTTTAAGCTCTAAACCTGTTTATATTGAGTGAAATTTTGTGAAAAAGTATTTGCCAACTTCCAGATCTTATTTTTACATATTTGCTGCATTTAAATATTCCACATGATCAAACAAATATTGGACAAAAATAACCTGAATGTCCACTTCTTAATGACTCAAATAATAATGAAAGTTTTGGAAGGCTTTATCTAGTCAAAGTTTGGACTTAAACTGGCTATTCGAGCTAATAAACAATAAACACAACAATAAAAAAAAATAAAGTGTGGCTGAAGTAAAATAGTTTTGCAAAGAAGAGTGAGCCAAAATTCATCCATAGTGATGTGAAAGACTTGTTACTGGTTATACCAAAGAGTTGCAGTTCTTGCTGGTGGCAAAACCAGTTATTAGGTTTAGGGGGAATCACTTTTTCCACATAAGGCCTGATAATTCTGGATAACTTTTTCCCCTCAATAAATGAAATAATAATTTAAAACCTGCATTTCCAATATTAAAACAGTAGATCTGAAACATACAAGTGTGACATATCTTTTTTGCTTTGAAGATAGAGCCACATCAGAAACTAATTGTTACCACCTGAGGTTGTAGTAAGGCTGCAAAAATGAGAAAAGGATACTCCAGTGCATTGTTAGGTTTCTCAGGCTCCTCATAAAGAGCAACTAAAACTGCAAGAAAGAGGGGGAGCACGGATATCAGTAAAAACAAATTAAAAGACTGTTTAACAGAATGCATTATCGTTAATGTCACCAGGCTGAACGGGGGGGGGGGGGGGGGTCCATTTACCGCTTGTTAAGGTGTCGAGGACTCCAGATTTTTCGAGGTACCTTCTAAATTGCTCCCGCTTCGACTCAGAGGCCTGAAAAAGACAAATAGTTGGATGACACACAAGTTAGGAGCCCATTCATACACCGACATAAAGAGCGATATAAAAACTCCTTGCACTGAAGTGTTTTCAGCCCATGGTGCCTTCACTGCCTTCCACCGTGTTGGCGAGCAGGGGTCACGTTGTTATGACGCTAGCTAGCTAGTTTTACAAACTTTAAATGTACCACGTAAAACATAAAAGCTACAGAAAGTAAGGCCAAAAATACTTACTCTGTATTGAGCCATGACTTCAATAATAGCCGTGTAACTCCGGGTCGTCTACAATGTGCGAAACGGAAAATAACTCGGGACTAGCTGCAGCTGTTTGAATGCTACGCAGGAGGTGACTCTGTTGCCATAACAACACATCAAATCACGCGGAAATGAAGTTCTTCCGATAAACAATCAGCTTGTAAAAGGAGAAGAAAGACTACAGAGTAGCTGTCAAAATAAGATACATTTAAACAATAAAGAAACGTAAGTTGTTCCGTTTGCGAGTAAACAACTGAAACGCCTCAGACATCGAAACGAGACGATGAAGCTGTGTTGCCAGATTTGCGTCATGGGCATGCAGAACCTACCTACCATATTATGATTTTTCGTCAGTTAAGCAACAACCCATTATAATTGGGAAATAAAGCAAGCCGAATTTTGTGTTAGGAGCTCCTGTTTGCCATGTACTACTGAGTGCTCTAAAATCGAGTAATGGATTGCTCTGATACCGAAGGTATCGTAAAAATGTCATAATTCACTGTCGAAGTCTTTTTTCTCGGGTTTCTACACTGGCATATTCACGGTACTCTTGAGAGATATAGTCACCCTCAGGAAAAAAAAAGTCAAATTAAACTAACAAATAAATACGTGCAACTTCTCTGCTTTTTTGTGTGTAATTTAGTTTCTATATTTAAATGGATTGGCCTCGCTGCTGCCACCCCTATCTGGCAACACAGGAAGGTGAACGCAAGCCTTCACGGAAGCGCGCTACCAGCGCAACGTCCGATTTATAAAACATATGAGCTGCAGTCATTGGATAGTCTAAAACTAGGCGTGGTTTATCCATCGATCGGCCCCTTCCCGGGGCTCACATGACTTGGGTGTAAAAACATCAGCACGGAAAGGAGTTTCTATTGTTTCGCCGGCTTCAACATGACAAGTGTCAAGTGTTAAGCCTCCTGTGCTTCTACCTCCAATAAACCCTATGGAATAAGAGTTTATAATAACAAGGTAAGCTGATATAACAAGGTAAGCTGCTTTTGATCGATATCCGGTTAATCAGTGACACATTGTAGCTGAGCTGTTAACAAACATTTCCTGGCTAGGGCATTTAACAGCTAGTTCTAGCTTTAATTGGAAACGTTTAAGTATATTAACACTTATTTAATGTGTCTGAATGTTGATGTAGAGTTACAGTTACGTTATTTAGACATATTACACCATGCTGTGGTGTGTCTCAGTGTGGGAAAGATGAGGTGATTTAGCTCCGTTTCCTAAAATATTTAATGATATTCATGTTACATCTACTGAAGGATGAACAGATGCTGTTTCTAAATATTATTTAGTTGGATTTATATTGAGTTATATATATATATAAAAAATATAACTCGTTAAAACGACAACAAGTTCTGTAGTAGGCGGTCCCCAAAAGTTTATGTAAATGCTTTAAGAGGTTTTATCTTTCTCTGCCAGTGCTGATAATAAGACTTATTCAGCATCACGTTGGACTACACAGTCCATCACACAATAACATAAAAACAAACTTTAACTTCCAATTATGGATGGGAATATAATCTGCCAAACCTCGAAGCTGTGTGGATTTACATAAAGTTATGCATATGAACATTTGAGATCTGGTTATCCGTCTTTACCTTTTCAAACCCAGTTCCCTCCAAACTAAGCAGCAGAAAAAGTCAGTGTAATAATATGTTTACTATTCCTGAAGAGGTGAAATGTGCTCTGAGGATCATGATAGACTCTCACACACACACATTTGCACACACGCTCACTCGGAGTGCACGAATCACATGGTAAAGGCAATAATATAAGTTTTGTCATACAAAACTCTTAAATGGATTAACAGAATACACATTGTGGGAGCCATCTGAGGATAACTGATAATAATCAGATTAAAGTACCTGTTTAAAGGTCATATTAATTGTGGATATTTTCTAATATTCTTATCCTGATTGGGCTCACTTTCTCTCAGGGTTATTTTTTTTATTTTGTTTTAGTTCTTTTTTTGTGTGTGTGGTAACTATAAGTTTGAAAATACAAATCTGGAAAGTTCATGGTGCATTACAACAAAGAGGTGAGCCTATAAAAAAGTACAGACTTTAAGTGTCATTACTCAGTGAGAGTCTCAGGTGTTTTTCCACACAGCTGGCTATTCAAGTTCGGTTACTTCTCAGAGTGACATGGCAAATTTAAAGTAAATCAAAGAGGAAAAAACTTCTTACATTTAAAAAATATTAAACTCTTTGCAGATTTAATGACTGATTATTTGCATAAATTATTGTTATTAAAGAAACATGTCAGGCTGTAGCTGGATCCAAAGTGGAAGTGGAAAACAGGGGGGGCAAAGATTAATCCAAAAACACCCACAAGGTGCTGGGGAAACACAGGAGGACGAGGAAATCACAGCACACATGACAGCAAACACCAGAGCAAAACAGAAGAGAAAACCTGACACTATCAAAGTAAAACAGGAAACAACTGAAAGGCAGAAACAAAGCAGAGAGATGAGCAGACTCACACTGGATGTAGAGACAGTGGAAACAATGTGAGAGACTAAAATAAAACTGAAATAGAACCCAAAAAGTAATGACATTTCACCAGGACGTTTACAAAAAATGGGAACAGGATGCTCGAAGTCAAATGACCATGACATCAGAACCAAAACTGTAGGCAACAATAAATACTTTTTATTTTTTCACTGTACCTTTTTGCACCATAAACTGTGGATCTATTTTCAAAACACTGAGGGGATGACCTCAAGTTAAGGACAAATTAATGGCGATGTCTCCCTTTTTTCCCAAAAAGTGGATAATCAAAAAAAACAACCTGGAGAAAGTAACCACTGATGGAAAACCTCTCACAAACTTATACTCCGTTAAAGTTCAGTCCAACGTCTTTGAAGCTTTGAAATCTAGGACATGTTCGTCTGAGTCACAGTTTGGGACTAAAACACACAGACTGACTGACCAGGTGAACTCCTAATCATCTCAGCCAAGTGTGCCAGACAGCAGCTGTGGTTCAAAGGCTTATTCACAGTGATTACGAGCGTTCATTGATGAGATAAGAGAGGCCACTGTCATGACACCAAGTTTCACTTCTTATGTGAGAACATCTTGACCTCTTTGTCTTATAAAACTCTGTAGTTAGCTTAACTACAGGGTTTCGATTGGGTCGTGTGGGCGTTTAAACACATTTAAAGTTCAGTCTCATGTGTCTAAAAGCTGCTGGATGAGCATCAGAGTCACAAAATATATGAACTTGACTCTACTGAGATGCAGAGATGATTAACTAAACTCATAATAAATGGCTCTTATTGCAGTCTACCAGACTTTCACTCTTCTACTCTGGATAATAAAAGCTTAAAGAAATCCCCCACCCAAACTCCAACAGTCTAAAATTCAAGTAAATTAAGATTTACTATGATATGTCACGTAAATAATTAAAGTCATGATATTTAGGAAGCCGTTCCCCAGAAAGAGGATGTGAGGAAGTAACAGGAATTGTTTTGGAGTTTCACTGATAGAGATAAACTTTTATTTGTAACAAAAACAGTGAGAAGGAAAACAGCTAAATCTGTGTGTTGGTCAAAAGAAAGAAAAGCAAATGCTTCATCTGTTGATCGGCCAATTGGCACAGCTCCACAATCTTCTGCAGTTTTCCTCTTGTTTGAAACGTTTTCATCATTTGTCCCGATTTTATATTTTACCTCTTCATTATGTCTTTAAACTTAAAAGACAGAAACAAAATGACTTCGAAAGAGATGACGGTTTTATAAAAACGTCATCTTTTCTGCAGAGCCTTTTAAAAACTTGCTGTAAGGAGCAGGATCGAAATGCAGGAACTAAGCAGGAACTAAAAGTCACTTCAGGTCATCTTCTCTCATAACAAACATACTCCAGCAAAGTCAACTGTCAGTGTTTTCCATTCTGCTTTAGATCTAATCTTTATAGTCTCATTTTGCAGCTTTTCTGTGTTGTATTATCCACGATGATCCACGTTTATTTCATGTTTATTTCATGTTTATTTCAGACAGACTGAACATTGATTATTATTAAAATTATTATATTTATCCATGGGTCCGGATTTTTCCAGCACATTTGAAGGATTCTTGATTAGATTGGCATCGTTAAAGTTCTTCAGCAGTTTTTGCAGCGTTGGATTACGAATTTTCCTCTCCCGTCCAACAGGGTGTTTGGAACAATATTGCAATGTCAAAGAAACCTCTGCATCTGTATTTCCCAGCAGAATATTATTGTATTTAAAAACTGTCGATCTATCACTTCAACCTATTGGTGTTTTTAATGTTTTGGCTAATAGCTGTTGTGTTAATTTTCAGACATACACTGACTTTGGTAACCACGATTTAATGAAATCAATCAAACTTTATTTGTGGTTCAATTCAAAGTGCGTCACCGATGATGGACCAGCTGATAATTTAATAATATTTGTTTTGTAAAAGAGGAAGCTACAGAGAAATTAAATACAATTATAAAGAAATAAAAACAACATTTAAAATGGTGTATAAGCACAATCGGAAGATTTAGGAAAAAAATGAAATACAATAAGAAAAATGAATTTGGAAAAAAATAAACAAATAAAATTTAACATAAATATAAAATTAGATAGATATTTAAAACTTATGAACAATTTGAAAATAATTAAGGAACAAATATAAAATGATCTATTATATTACATTAGAATAAATCCCTCCATTACATCCAACTAATATCAGTTAAAGATAATTGATATTAATTATTAATTGTCTCTCTTAATATGTCTGTATTTTCTAACTCTTAATCTGATCTTTGGTCACACAAAACCTGTTTAAAACCACGTTTGTACCTGTGAAAACAGATGTGTGTCAGCCTGAGGTTGTGGGTTGTGTTCTCAGTTCCCAAAAAGCTTAAATTTATAACAAAGAGCAGCTGAAATAACAGCAACAATAACTGCTGTGTTAGTGTGAACGCTCTCTGAGCTTCATCGTCAGCATCATCATCTCCATCAGAGCCAATTCGGGCATCAGTAACTTAATGAGTTCAGACATGTGGAAGTATTTTGGAAGTGGAAGAGCCAGTCTGTGTGCGTTTGTGTGTGTGTGCGAGCGTGTGTGGGTCAGCATGTTACAGTGTCCAAACCTGCTGCCTGTCAGCACGCCATGGCATTTGTCATGTGTTTGTCCCACATCCTCTTTGTTGTGGTTTAATAAGTTGATCTTGCCTTTGCAGACGTCCCGGGCACCATGGTTCACTGACATCGACACAGACTGAATATTTTCCCGGATCCAGCCGCCTGCCATGCCGCCACCCGATGGCTGCTCCATCAACTCAGCCGCTTCCGATGAGAGTGAGGACATCGAACCTCTCATCGGGAGTGATGAAAGTGAGGAAAACATTTTTTTACATGTTAATCTTTACCGGAAATATTGAATCTGCTTTGAAAACATAAGCTGAACACGCAGCAGGTTGTATGTACTGCTTTTGGTATCACTGAAGTGTTTGGATCTAATTTTGAACATGACTACAAAAGTGAAGCTGTTACTTTTGTTGTTTTGTAGCGATGGTTTTCAGTTCTTCAGTGCACACATCAGCATTAAAGATCACCTGTCATATAAGACCTCAATGAGGCAGCAGACATGGAATCACATGCCGCTGTAAAGATATAAACGATCTTGGTGATGCTTAGAGGCCAGGTTTTTTGGCTTGTTACGGGAAAAATCTGCAATGCTTAAAGAGAAATGTTTGTTATAAGGTCAAGAAAATTATTTATCTATTCAGCTTATTTACAAAGCCTTCAAAGTTTACCCAAAATGCTCTTTGTGGATTTTTTTGTTATGTTTTTTTATCCAGTGAATGATCAAAAAACAGAAACTCCAGTGTACTAGTACTGATGATTGGAAGCAATATCATGCTTTCACATTGTGGTGCGAGTATGGAAGCAGCTCTTCTAGGGCGGTATCTGAAAGTAGTGCCTGTATTTGAAGCGGCTCAAACGTGCGTGGGAAAATTACCTAAAAGAGGCGATCTGCCAAATTTAAGGCTCTTAAAAAAATACACTATTTATTTCTCTGTGTGTGATCAGTTCCTCCTCAGTGCTGCTCGGCCCGCTTCAACCTCGCCTTCCTGATGTTCCTCGGCTTCACTGTGGTCTACGGTCTCCGTGTCAACCTCAGCGTCGCCATGGTAGCCATGGTGAACAGCACGGACCCAGATCCAGACGGAAACCACTCCGTCACCAACGCCTGTCCACCACCATCAGGACGCGAGAACACTAGCAATAATTTCCAGCAGCCTGCCGGGGTAACGCCGCTCGAGCATTGAAAGAGCCGCCATCAAGATCTCTCCTCACGCTTTATTTTCTGTGACGCCTCCTTTCTGTGTCCTCTTGCCCCAGGTCCCTCACTACAACTGGGACTCTGAGACTCAGGGCTGGCTGCTCGGGGCTTTCTTCTTCGGCTACCTGTGCACGCAGATCCCGGGCGGCTACCTGGCCGGTCACTACGGGGGGAAGTTTTTCCTGGGTTTGGGTGTGCTGGGCACGGCTGCCCTCACTCTGCTCACCCCTCTCGCTGCCAAATGGGGGTCGTACTGGCTGTTTGCACTGCGAGCTCTGGAGGGCTTCGGAGAGGTACGACAGGGGGGAGACCAGACATGTTTTTCTTTATTTCTTTGACAGGTTCATTTAAGCTCTGAACACCCATCTGTGGTAACCGCATTTATACTAAGATGGATTGATTAAATAAATAAATTATTACTTGAACAAAAATCTTTGAAAGGTAAGAAAATAATAGGAAAACTCAAGATCTCAGAGAATAAAAATCCAAATTAGGGCTTTAATAAGTTGTGGTATGAGGAGTCCTGCGTCTGCTCCTATGGGTGATACAGGCCTCGCTCTGCCAGCGTGATCAGCTGTGAATGACTGCCAAAAATGTAACGAGAAGAAAAACCATTGGTACACTTTTTGGTTTAACCTTTTTACACCTACATCAAGAATGACTCCAGGTGTTTGTAGTTGCCAACGTAAAAAGCTTCTATAACAGCGAGCAGATTATTTTCTTTACATTGTCTCTGTGTGCATCTTTAGGGTGTGACGTACCCGGCGATGATGGCGATATGGGCTAGGTGGGCTCCTCCTCTGGAGCGCTCTCGCCTGATTGCCATGTCGGCGTCTGGGGGCAGCTTTGGCGCCTTTGTGGCCCTGCCGCTCACTGGCTACATCTGCCAGATGCTGGGCTGGCCCACTGTCTTCTACATCTGTGGTGAGGGGAACACACACTGGTGCCACCACAAGCCATTTTTTTACTACATCTGAACAACAAAAAACTGTTTAGAGCAATTTGTGTATTATTGAGGCTACACAGAAGTCTTGTTTTAATGTACAGTGATGGCAGTCTATCATTTGAGCTTATTCCTCTTTGGTTTATGACAACAGTAACATTACTTTTCCTCTGACTTGGCCTTGAAGACAATCACTGTTTAGCTCTTTGCTTTCACTGCCAAATCTGCTGATTCTTTTAATCATTCACCTCCTCTTCCAGGCGGTGCTGGTTGCCTCTGGGCAGTCTTTTGGTTTATCTTTGTGTCAGATGACCCTCGCAACCATCGCCGAATCAGCAAAGAGGAGCAAGATTACATCATTAAAACCGTGGGACCACAGGTATGAGTGAAACATTAACAGATATTTATTTACATTGATCCTCGTGTGTGTCTCTGTCAGGGGACCCTGTTATAATCTGACCAAGCAAATCCTTCATATCTTTTATACTCCTTATATTTATCTGGAGATATTTGTGTAAATCTATTTTATACATAAAGTTTCAGACTCCATGTGACAGTTGTTTTTGTTTGTTTTGTTGGTCCTCATCTGCTTTTTAATTATTTTGTGCTCTATATAGGGTCCTTGCTTTGAGAAGCACTGCTCTGTGACCCCGTATAAGGAAACTCCTGCAGATTCACAGGCAACACATGACCTCAGTCCTGCCTTTTAGTTGTTAGATTAACTGGGCATCTTTAGTAAATACCAACAGCAGCTTTTTTTAACCCCAAAAAGAGATTTGCAAACATTTGCAAATGTTTTTTTTGTTTGTTTTTTTAAGTGGAAAAAAGTGGTAGTGTATATACAAATGACATTGCTGTTCAAAATTGTCCCTCACCTGCTCCTGTGTTGTGTATTCTTTTCTACCTGCAGTGAAGAGTGACTCATCACTTCCTTTATCTGACTTCCTGTTTCCATTTCTCTTACTGCTCTGCCTTTTCTTACTCTCTCTTCCCCGCAGCTGACCTTTTGTCTCAGTTGGTTTTATATCCAAATATATTTTCGATCCAAATATATTATAGTTTGATCTTCTTCAATAGGTTTCGTTTCAGTTTAGATTTTATTGTTTGAAAAGGTTTCGGAGGAGGGGGAGGGGGAATCGCACTGATGGACAAGTATTGTGGTAAACTTGGTTTTAAGGGCTTAACAAGTTCAGATTTGGTTTTAAAGTACAAACAACTGCAGACAAACCGTCACATAGACATTCAGGTGTTGGTGAAAAATAAATCCCTCTCAGCTCAGTTTGACCAAACTAATAAATATAGATTAAACTAATAAAGATTGAAATCAAAGACATTTTCTGCATATTTTTATGCTGTTTTGTACAGTTTTTGAGGGGGTGGTTTGGTTTTTTACCCCTCAGCCATAAAAGGCTCATGGAGTGTGGTCATCATTGTCCACGGACAGGTGACGTGGACACCCAAGTCTCCATGGGTGTATCTGCTAAGAATGTAGACCTCAAGGTTTGAGGTCAGAGGTCAGGTTATCTGAAAATCATCTGTATGTGATAATTCTAGAAGGAAGTCACCTAGGATTTTGAAATTGATGACATAAGTCTATCTACTAGGAGGCTGAGGGGGACCACTATCTGTCACCAGTATGTCACTAGTTTTTTTTTTTTACCTATAATAACTTAAAACAGAAAATCCTTCTTAACCCTACAGATGTTCTGTCTATGATTATGTTTTTATTGCTGCAGAGTAGAATCCAGCATTAGTTATTTTGGCAACTGGTAAATGAAAATTGAAAAAGTAAGCAGAAACACTCTTCAGGCATGTTATGAGTGTTGATGTTGCATGGTTTGTCCACCAGAAGACACCCATTTGCAACAATGGGAACATCATAAATGCAGCCAGCTGATCCAACCTGAGCGTAAACAAGTAAATAAACTTCTGCTCAAACTTCGGGTAAATCTGTTTGTGTTTCATATGTTTGAAATGAAAAAGTATTGGCTGACATACTGGCTTTTAAATCGTCAAATATCTGCATCAGTATCGGTCTTAAAAACCCTATATCAGTCAGATTCTACTGCAAAGTTCTTAAATTGTATTATTTCAGTACATTGTTATGATTTTTCTCTAACCTGAACCGATGCTTCAGGGTACAGGTCATGGCTGGTCCTTGCCTTTGCTGCACATGGCGCTGTCTGTCCAACTGTGGGCCATCATCGTCACCCAGATGTGCTCGAACTGGGCCTACTACACCCTGCTCACATCCCTGCCCACCTACATGGATGTCATCCTGCACTTCGACCTGCAGTCGGTGAGATTTCCCTTCACTTGTTTCATGTTTACCGAAGCGCTTCAGATGTTTGAGATCAGAGTAGAGACACATGAGACTCACCCAAGTAAAACTTGGATGTGAAATTTCAGTTTTAATATTATGATAGATTACAAGGACTTTGTTTTATCTTTGACCTCTGCTTCTTTTTTCTCTTAATTGTAAAAAAAACCAGTAAAAAATAGAAGAATTGAAACAGTGTCGGGTAGTAAACATGTAGCTTTATCCAAAAGTGTGGAGATGTCAGAGAGGAAATCAAGTGAAAGTCCCAAAATCTGAAACTACAGCATCAGCTCTACACTTTCCTGATGTCAGTGTTTATATTTCTGTATTTTTGTCAGAAATCTGAAAGTCTGAACATCTGTCTGTGTGTCTGTATCAGAACGGCTTCCTGTCCTCTCTGCCGTACTTGGGCAGCTGGTTGATGGCGTGGCTGTCTGGAGTCATGGCGGACGCCCTCATCGAGCGGCGAGTGTTCAGCGTCACTGTCGTTCGCAAAATCTTCACGTTTGTGGGTAAATAAAACTTGAGTGCTCATTTCATCTGTGTGCAGGCTTACATACATATAGGTGTTTGCATACTCAGAAGGTAAAGCAGGAAGTTAGTCTCTCAGGTTAAAGTCTTGACTTTTAAGAGAGTGTTACATCCACTTGTAAAGAATTGTGTGAATTTTCTGGCCCCGCCTGGTTAGAAAGGAGTCAGGATTCCTGCGCTGCTGGTTTAACCTTGATATGAAAACACTGTCACAAAAGGTTGTCCTCTGTCTTCATGCTGTATTCCTGCTATGATGACTCATGAAATCCTCCTAGAATGTAGGATGCAGCTGAATTCACAAAGAGCAGAAAGCCTTAGAGTCAGCAGCAGCAGTCAGCTGATTTGGGAGTTATTTTGAGACTAATAAGTTTGCTGGATCTTAGTGTTCCTCTGCCAGCAAAATCCCACTTTAAGCCAAGGCATTGGAATTACAAACATCCAGAAAGAATGAGAAACACGGCACAAACTAAACTCGGCTCATTTGCAACACTTCGACAAATATTTTACTACAGAGATCATTTTATGTGATTCGTCTCTGGGTCCCTCCCCGAGATGAAAAACTGTGTTCATCAAAGCTTCGTCTGCAGTTTTTACATGTGACACAGGAACAGTTGCTGTTCAACACAAACAAATGCAGATTAAAGTTTGAGTGACTTAATGAAGCAACGCTGCCCCCGTGTGGTTTAGTTTGCATTTGTTGTTGTGAAGCGATAGTATGAGGCCTGCAGGACTCCAGGTGACTGTGATTATAATGTACTTGTTTTTTAATGCGTGTGTGTATGCTGTGGTTTTACTGGTCTGGGATGAATGTGGCCCATGCACTGAAGTGAATTTCCTCCCAGTAAAACCAACACTTCACTCAGAATTTGGACATGAGTAGATCAGATTCTCTCTTAAAGAGAGAAAGTGACCCGGTACTGTTTTATTTTTTTCCTGTTCCAACGGCC
>NW_005187494.1:2197128-2210969 GCF_000239375.1 Pundamilia nyererei
ATCAGCAAAGTATTAAAACTACAATATGAATCTCTGTGCAATACTGTATTAATAAAGTTCAGGGAAAGCTGGCAAAAATGCAGACTCTGTGAGGTAACATATCGAGCAGTATCACAGCTCTTTCTCAGACTGTTAACACCTGGTGGTGTAAACGTTCTGAGAGCAGTGAGTAAATACAAAAGCATAGACTTCTTACAAATTAATATAAAGTCCAAATTTACAAATAGTTGCCCTTTTTATCTATCATATATAATATAAAAAAATAAAATTGTTATAAACTTTAAAACCAATACACAGAGCTGTTTTCTAAGGACTGGTTGATCTTTTTGTCTCAAACATAACCTGCTCCAGGTCTACAGCATAAAAATCATGTACCTCTGTGTGACTAAAAACCCAGGTTTAATCATGAAGTTATCGAGATAAGCCCATAATCCTGCTTTAGTGCTCTGGTGGATGTTAGGAGGGTTAAAGTCGGGCTGATGTTGCTGGACGTTTGAGTTCTCAGGTTAATGGCTGCAGCGTACGTGTGAAAACAACAGAAATAGGAATGATAATAAAATCATATCTTCATATTTTTATTTCTTCAAGGTGGAAAATACACAGAAGGCATCATAAAATAGTTGAAAGCAGCAATAATTCACTGTCAGATTCACAGTGTTTAACATTCATCGTCCTCTCCTCTGGTTGGCAGCGCACTCTGGCCGGCTGGGCAAAAGTCTTCTGGGTTGCCGCTGGGATCAACGCGGGCGGTGCCGTCATTTACACGTTACTTGGCAGCGGCAAGCTCCAACCATGGGCCCTCACTGAGGAGGAGCGAGCTGAAGCTGAGAGGAAGAGGAACAGGTCCATCTCACATTAAAGCAGAAATATGCATCAGCAGCAGAGCCTTTACTCAGGCTTTAAAGACACATATACGGTCAGCTAGTTTTACACAGTTTTCTGATTTTAGAGGAACGTGTCTGGAGGTTTAATCTGTAAATTCAGGTATAAATTAAGGGACTTCATGCAGTATTCACACTTCATGAACCAATAATGACTTCAGAGGTACAATATGCTCTTCTTGTTTACGAGGTGAGCTGATAGACTTATTTTTACGGTAATTCCAGCAACTATATTACAGCTTATGGAGCATTTAAAATTTCCTGTTAGGCACATTTTTAACCCTTTAAATTCGCTGGGAGGTGAAATTTCAAGGGTTAGAATGTTATCACTACTTTTAAGAAAAGATTAGTTTTGGTGCAGATGACATATTCGAACACGTGCTGCCTTTTAATAATCAGGAAACACGTTTACTCTTGTTGATAAAGTTTTAATCGTTTGTATGTGAGTTTTGTTTAAAATTTTCCGGGTGATTTTGTTTCTTTGCACCTGTTTGATACTTCAGGTGAGACCAAAACATATCACTTTTTTTAAAGTTATTTTGGTTTTTCTTTTAATTTTACCTTGAACAAGGTACAGTTTGGAACAAAATGCATATTTTGCACAACAGGAGGGTCACTCCACATAAAATATACATATCTGGGGGGAAAAAACCACCATCGGGTGATTTTTCTTTAAAGTAAAATAACTTTTATAAATTTAATGAAGCTTTGAATCTTCATGCTGTGAATATTTTCTGGGTTACAGGCCATCAGAGTACACAGGGATGTGTTAAAATTTTGGGCTACTTTTTAAGTCACTTAATTTTTTTCCCCAGCATTTTTTAGCCTTTTTAACCTACATACAGGATATATCCACATTTTTCAGGATCGGTGTCATGGGTTATATCATAGCTCAATAGGAAACAACAATTTAATATCTTTGATGTAGAGGAACAAGAATGATCACTGGATGTTTGACCTGTTTTCTTATAATTCAATGGAGATATCTGCATTTTGGGTATACTTTCAAGCACCATATGACCACGTTTTACGGGAGGCTGATCTAAACAAATTATATTTCATGAAAGTTCTAATTTTTCCCCACATTTTGATACCAGCATCATCTTCTAGCTCAGATTTCTTCTGTGTTAAAAGAGAGAAACAACGTCTTGCTCTTTGTAGTTGTTTTGACATGCGCAAGTTTGGGTCCTGAAGAATGTTTTTAAAGGTAAAACTGAAAGCTTTGCCTCCAGCTCAGCTCTCTCTTCACCACAACAGTCATGTTCAAAGTCCATCTCACCAATCTGTCAGCCCACCTAACCCTCCACCGTCCCATCACTCATGGATAAAATCCTACCTCGCCTGGGGACTCCTCTCTCCTCCCACTCAGAGTTAAAGATCCTCCGTTTTCAAGCAGGGAACCACAGCCTCAAACTCTCATCCTGGTTATTTCACCTTTCCTGTTCAGTTTCTGTCAGTTTCCTTTGGGATGAGACGGCTTCAGACAGGAACATCGAGCTGCTGTGAAGCTGCCTTCAGTGCGGCTTCCTCGCCATCTCAAAATTATCCAAATCTTAACCCACCCTGTGTACTTTGGGAGCCTGTAACTCAAAAAATACTCACAGTATAATAATAAAATTTTGCATGGTTTCATTAAAGATATGAAAGTTATTGGACATAAAAATCAGCTGATTTTGAGGGGCTCAGGTGGGAGACACTGACTGATTTTTCATGAAGTGATCCTCTTATTAGTTTGTCGCACAGCTTCGTCTTTGACTGCTTTGTTTGCAGTTTTCTGACCACTTCTACAGACTGTTTATTAGGACCAACAGAAGCACTTTTCAATGACACGAATACTCAGGATGTTTTATTCTGATAAGAGTGCCAAAGACACGTGAAACCTTACATTTTAGATTGGAGTTTCTTCACTTGTTTTTAAGACTTAAAGCACCTTCGGGTGCTAGCATTTGCAGTGTTTGTAATCATATGGGTTTGCTTCAACAGTAAGAAGCTTCCTTTTATAAACTACAGTGATTATTTTTTCTATATGATCTAGGAAATACCATCATGCAGTTTTTCAAAGAGCACTGTGATTGTAATGATGTGATGATTTATTCACCTCCTCTGTGCTTTAAAAATGTGTGATGTCATGAAAATGTGTGCTTTTATTTTGAAAATAATTTTGTTTTTACTTGGATTACCTGAAAATTAAAGTGAGTGGCATGTAACCCTCGTAATGTCCTCCCATACTCCTTCTGTCCTCTGATTTGACTGTTATGTAAAACATATGGTATAAATTGTCAATCAGTTCTGTGTTACAACTTTAGTCTTACTTCGGTCCAGTGCATTACAACAAAATTTTCTCTTCATTTTGGAATTTGGGGCCTAATTTCCATAAACGTATATATCATGTTTTTGAGTGAAAATTAAATGAAACATTGAATTATTTTGACTATTTAAATTATCACAGAGTAGTATATATCAAAATTTAGTGAGGATGCTGTTTTTGAATCATTTGATAATCACACCTGTTGTCCTCTGGGGTCAAAATTTATCGTGTCTGGTTTGATTGTTACGAAAAGAATATAAAGTGGATACGTCATTCAATTCTGTTACACTTTCAATTACAGCTTCATTCAAACACATTAACACAATTTCTTTATTCCATTTGAAGCTCAAGGCCAATAAGACCTCATTCACCATACTGCTTTCAAACATCTTTGATCTTGGATCATTGATGTGTGGGGTCAAACAATGTTCATAACAACAATAAAACAGGCAGCACAATGAGGAGGCAGGGGTTCTACATTCAATTCAATTTTGTTTATAAAGCACCAAATCACAACAACAGTCACCTCAAGGCGCTTTATATTGTAAGGTAGACCCTACAATAATACATACAGAGAAAGTATGGTGGCAAATTTTTTTACCATGTTTACCACAGTGAACCTAAAAATCAAAGAAAGAAGAAGATAAGGCCAGACGGGTCCCTCTCCACTTGAAGAATGAGAGATGAACTCACCGGTGGTTCCCTTTAAGCAAGGTAAAAAAAAAAAGGAGGAAGACTGGGGCCGGATTGAGAGGTTTTATACTGAATGGGAGGCAACCTGATTGACGTCACCCTCACAAGGAATCGTATCAAGAATCCACGAGGTGCGGTGGTCATCCTTGGGCCCTCATTCTCCGGGGGTCTCTGGATGTCTGGGGCCCTCCATGCCCTTGTTAGCTGCTGTCTCTGAACATATCAGCATACAGGGTGCTGTATGCTGCACAGTAGGGGTGGGTTTAAATAATCATTGTTTTGATTAAAATAGATTTTAACTTCAATAACGTGGTATCAATTCATTAAATAAAAATATACATGCGACATCTTCAGTTTTATTCGCTTTTGTTAACTACTTTATATGAATGCACCTACATCTAAGAGGCTTTGGGTCATCTATTGTTAAGTGTTGCATTATTTTACAGTTAAAAGTTACAATATGACAGAGGCTATATGATGAAGAAACTTAAAGTAAAGAAACAATCTTTTTGAAATTAAAAAAATAAAAACTATTTAAAAAATTAAAATCAGTAATAACTGTTTCTAAAGCTACATCTACAGGTATTATTATGTAAACATATGTTTTCAGTGAGATCTGAATCTCTTTTTTGAAAGAGACCTGTGTACAAATCCCCAAACAAAATAGATTACAGTCACTTTTTTATTTTGTTTTTTTTTTATATATAAAGAGACATTTATATATTCACATGATTTTACAGCAGTAAATGCCCTCTGCACAGTCAGCTTTGCTGCACCCAGTTCGTCTTTACACCCACTAGATGGCACAAGAAAATACATTTAAGGTTTGTGGCAGTTTTTTCCTTTTTGCTTTCGCTCTCTATATATTTACATAACAAAATATATTTTGTTGGGTTGATATATCACAGCCTTGCATGTTATGCAGTAAGTTGAGTTTTGGTGTTAGCATTTATCAGAAAAGAAAAGAAACAAGTTAAGAAGTATTTTCTTAACAAAAACAAACCAATTAAAACCAATTTTGAAAAAAAAAAAAACGTTTAGTTGACTGAAATAAATGTTAAAACTAACAACACTGGAAATGTGCTTGGTTTTGTAGTTTTTGCGAATTTGGTTTAAACTACACAACCTAAGAAGGCTTTGACGTATTTTATTACTGAGACATTTTATTGATACTGAGATAGGGTTTTCTACATTACTGGTTCATCAGTAATAAAACACTTTTTTATGCTATCTCTGTATCCTCGGGCTGCTGTTGGAGCTCCGTGTGTGTGTTTCAGAGGGTGTGCCGCTGGTTTCAGCGCTCCGTTGGAACTTGCATCAGACAGACCGGGAATGACCCGGATGTTAATGGTGGAGTCGGTGTGTCGTTGGTGTAACGGGAGTCATATTCGTGTACACACGTCCTCTTGCCGTCCTTTGCTATTTAACGGTTATTGATTCTAGAAAAACGTTTCTCTTTCTCGGTATTTAATACAGGATGGTTACTGCTTTTTACGTGTAATCGTGTTTGTTGTACTGACCTTGATTTACGAACAAAAGAATATCTGGCGCTAGCTTGCAAGCTAACACAATTTTTAGTAAAAGGTCGTCTGTCTGGGCTTACACTGGCTCATTAAAACGTTTTATTTTGTGTGTGTGTCGGTATTCATCTTATCGCTCTTTCACAACTATCGAACAAACCAATCCACCTGCATGTACAGGGAGTGCAGAATTATTAGGCAACGTCCTTTCCTTTGGCAAAATGGGTCAAAAGAAGGACTTGACAGGCTCAGAAAAGTCAAAAATAGTGAGATATCTTGCAGAGGGATGCAGCAGTCTCAAAATTGCAAAGCTTCTGAAGCGTGATCATCGAACAATCAAGCGTTTCATTCAAAATAGTCAACAGGGTCGCAAGAAGCGTGTGGAAAAACCAAGGCGCAAAATAACTGCCCATGAACTGAGAAAAGTCAAGCGTGCAGCTGCCAAGATGCCACTTGCCACCAGTTTGGCCATATTTCAGAGCTGCAACATCACTGGAGTGCCCAAAAGCACAAGGTGTGCAATACTCAGAGACATGGCCAAGGTATGAAAGGCTGAAAGACGACCACCACTGAACAAGACACACAAGCTGAAACGTCAAGACTGGGCCAAGAAATATCTCAAGACTGGTTTTTCTAAGGTTTTATGGACTGATGAAATGAGAGTGAGTCTTGATGGGCTAGATGGATGGGCCCGTGGCTGGATTGGTAAAGGGCAGAGAGCTCCAGTCCGACTCAGACGCCAGCAAGGTGGAGGTGGAGTACTGGTTTGGGCTGGTATCATCAAAGATGAGCTTGTGGGGCCTTTTCGGGTTGAGGATGGAGTCAAGCTCAACTCCCAGTCCTACTGCCAGTTTCTGGAAGACACCTTCTTCAAGCAGTGGTACAGGAAGAAGTCTGCATCCTTCAAGAAAAACATGATTGTCATGCAGGACAATGCTCCATCACACACGTCCAAGTACTCCACAGCGTGGCTGGCAAGAAAGGGTATAAAAGAAGAAAAACTAATGACATGGCCACCTTGTTCACCTGATCTGAACCCCATTGAGAACCTGTGGTCCATCATCAAATGTGAGATTTACAAGGAGGGAAAACAGTACACCTCTCTGAACAGTGTCTGGGAGGCTGTGGTTGCTGCTGCACGCAATGTTGATGGTGAACAGATCAAAACACTGACAGAATCCATGGATGGCAGGCTTTTGAGTGTCCTTGCAAAGAAAGGTGGCTATATTGGTCGCTGATTTGTTTTTGAATGTCAGAAATGTATATTTGAAATGGGTATATATTTGTTTTTTGTTAAGTTGCCTAATAATTATGCACAGTAATCATCATCATCATCATTTATTTATTTATATAGCACTTTAAAAACACACCTGGTAGACCAAAGTGCTGTACAATACTAATATGCACATAGTAATAAAACCAGACACAGTAATAGTCACCTGCACACACAGATATCCCCCTAAAATAGCTAAAACTAAAAACTACTTCCAGAAACATTCAGCTTTGATATTAATGAGTTTTTTGGGTTCATTGAGAACATGGTTGTTGTTCAATAATAAAATTATTCCTCAAAAATACAACTTGCCTAATAATTCTGCACTCCCTGTATTTATTCTTGGTGTAATTTAGCTTAGCAGTTAGCATTTTGCAGCTAATGTGACCTAATTGATATTTTTGGGTATAATGTAGTTAGCAGGTATTCACCCCTTTGGTGTAGATTAATAAAGCACAAAGACACGCCTGCAGGAGATGACATCTATCCTGTTCATATATAATCAGTCTGTATTTTTGTGTTAACTATTCCTTCTTTTAAAATCCAGATTCACATTAAACATTTCAGTTTGCTTACTCACACAGCCCTGAAGTCAGAAATGCATATAGATGTGACGCATTGCTGCAACTAACTGACTGAAATTGTTTCATGCTGATTATTTGGGAAACACTAGTTATATTTAATGATTTCGGGAATCATTTCACCTTTATACCTGAACCTAAATGAAGATGAACTAATGAGATCATACTAATATTAATTGATAAAAATCACACATTTTATTAGTGTTCAATGCTTTATTGAACATATTCAAAATACTACATTTGCAATCAGGAAAACACATTTTATTAGTGAGAGAAATAATGTTTATTTGTATTTTCTAATACAATATTTTAACTGGGTTACAAATCAAAGAGTGGCATATGGGTCAGGAGATATCAAAGAGGCATTTCAATAAGATGAATTGAGGCTGCAATGAAACAAAGTAGCAAAGGCCAGACGTTATTTTACCCTGCAGACTGTTAAATGCATGCAGTCTTCTTCTTAACACTTGGAGTGTGAAAGAAATGCAGATGAGAGCCAGGAAACCTAAAGGGAATACTCTGAAAGCGTGAACATGAGTGTGTGGAGGGTAGCAGCCAAAAGCAAATGTGGGCCCAGCAATGTGTTGCAAATGTGCTTTATTTGCATTAACTGTCCCCATTCCTGCAGCTCATTCAGGGTGTATTTGCATACACTGTCTGTGCTGACATTGCAGTTCAGATTGAGTTACCTTAAACTCTGCCTGTATGCACATGAATGCCAATGACGTGGGATTTTCTGAATGTTAGCAGTGATTTTTTTTTTTACCCTGCACCCACTCAGACACACCAGTTATGTTTCTTAAAAACTGGCTCACAAAGAAAACTCTGATGTACCAGCACTGAGTGGATGCTGCTGCCGCCCACTTTTAAATCATCATCAGCATCTTTTCTGTGTGAGATCTTTGCTACACTCTATACCCAAGAGTATGTGGGCATGTTTGTTCTGGAGGCTACAACGCACAGTACGACATTAGATTAATACAAGGGTGCCAATTGTGTTGAAATGATATTTTTTCAATAACATTCATTGCTCTTTCTGGTGGGGTGATGCTCGATCTATGTAAGGTTTTTTAAGGTTTCATCCACTTTTTTCTTAAGATCTATTTTGCAAATAGTTGGTTTTTGAATACTGACACCATGCCAGATGTGTTTCTTTCTTATAATAAATGCATAAGTCAGCAAATATAATCTAAATACTGAATTACTGCCCAAAGATACTCCTGAAACTACCACCATAAGACTATTAATACATCACAAAGCTTAAACATGTAGCTGCCATCTTGCTGAACAAACATATACAGCCATCTCTCTTCTCTCATATCGTGACGCCCCAGATGAACAGAGACAGACTGTGAGCGATACCAGAAACTGACTTCACTGTGAAACTCTTGTTAGTGAGAATAGTTATTTTCACAATTCAGTTCAAGTATATTTATTTATGTATCCAGCATCTTCTACAACAATCCAGAGGAAGAAAAAATTTAACTCTATAAAGCTTTGGCTAATGGTGACATATTAAAAAAAAAGTTAAATGTCATAAATTAAGTTAAATAAAAACTTAATTTATGACATTTAACATCAGCTATAACACCTTTATGAAGTAGAATCTGTATAAAATACAATGATAAAGGAAAATAAATAAATAAAGGAGAACAGTAAAATTGAGTTCAGAAAACAAACGTCAAAGTAAAATACAATATACTCCTATAAAATAAAAATATATAACACTCTGACTCTACTATAAAGTGGCTCCGAAAAGTAGAATAGGTCAGCAAAATTATAGACATTTATTTTAAACTATTACAATTAACTATTTTAGTCAAATGTTTAATGGTCTAACCTGCATAAATGCAAAGTTTAGATTTTTTTTATTGTGAAGTGTCATTTACTCACCATATACAAGCTACTGGTTTAAGAAAACTATCAGTCTAATTGGACCTAAGAATGTAGATAAGAAGAACAGAGGCTACTTTCAGTTTTAATACTTTATTTAAAATACTAGCTACCATTTACAAAACCTTCATTTAAAAAAACAGATAATGTGCTGACAAAATGACCTTTTTATTTATTTATTTTTACAATAATGTTACCCAAGTCTGCACTCATAAAATTGTCATTCATTTCTCTCCAAATAAATAAAGCTGATCCCATATTGTTATTTTTCTAAACCCAGACTGGACTTTACCAGATATGTTAATGCCTTTAACTGCTTTTTAATACGTTTTTAGTGTTTTGAAAGGGTCCATCTTTGATGAAAAGCAGCCATAAATCCGGTAAATCTAAAACTTCCAAAGTTACTTTTAGTTCAATATGGGAGCCAGTCTCATGGTGATCCTTTTGTCCACCACAACTTTACCATAAGTGGCCTTTGTCTCTTCTTTGACTGCAACTAAAACATCCCAATAATGGTAAACACTTACACCAGATACACAAGCGCTTTGAAAGTGAATACTTCCTTTGTAAATATTACCAGTTATTGGAGGGTAAATGTGAAATAAACAAACATAATTCACATTAAAATGAATTTTTAAAATGTGATTTCAAGTGAGATAAGAACAGGATGTTTTTCAAATGACATTGTGTTTACTGTGGGAGGTAAATTATTCAAATAAAAATGCGTTTAATAAAACATTGATTGAGACGTATCCCAATATTAAATCAAACTGATTTCTTTGAATAATTAAAAAAAATCCTAGAGTCATATCAGCAGTTAAATGTCCGAAGTTATGAAAATCAATCTGTGTAGATGTAATATTTGAGTGTCCAAATAATTTTGGAACACCAGAGCCTTTTCAAACCTATGTTGAGGATTTTGTTACTTGAGGCATTTGAATTTGGATATAACACAAGAGAAGGAGAGAAAAGCATGCATATCTAATTGCAGTCAGGGTTTTTCCACTCAAATTCAGACGTTTGGGGGTGGCGGGGGGTGGTGACTACAGACGTCAGCACAATTGGCCACACATTTAGTTAAGTCGCTGAGTCTGTGATAACAAAAGCAGCTGAGCATATATCTGTCAATTCTGGCTCTTTAACCCTCAGGTGACTGCCTAAAGTCATAGACGGCCCCAGCTGTAAATCAATTAGTGCCGTTTATTTGTAAAAATATTTAACATCACATTTGTTGACCTACTTCTTCTACTTTTTTTGAAATGAGACACTAATACTGTAGGTTGTATGGCGTAACATTATCAGGTTTTATTTTATTGTAACATCCCACTTCTAATCAATTTGTGATGTTTTGCAGTGACCTGTGGCTAACAGGTGTTGAGTAGATACTTGAGGTTTGTATTTAATGCTTGAGGTGACAATGAAAACACAGATACTTTGGATTAAAAATTACTGAAACTTATAATTCATCAGAACATTTTATAAGATAACCTTAAGATAAGATAACCTTTATTAGTCCCACACGTGGGAAATTTGTTATATTTGTTTATATTATGTCTTATAAATAAAAATAGTATTGATATGATGTACACAAGCAGAGCCATTTCCTGTGTAAAATATTATAGCTAGGTAGTCTTAAATAACCCACTTCGTCATATTGGGAGCTTAATCAATAGAGGGTTTATAAATAAAATGTATTATAGTTTAGAATAGCCATTTATTGTCATTGTACATGTACAATGGCACTATGGAAAATTATATTTGAAATTAAATGCTTGACTACATGGTTATAAGTAGTTAAAATGTATATTGATTGCAATTCTGGTATGTGTCTATCTATCCTCCTCACTAACAAACATGTTTTCCCACGTCAGTAGTGAAATGTTCAGATCTGCCGTTGTCATGACCACCGCTCATACCTGATGAGTCATCACTGACGTGCTGCCAGGGACTGACTGCCGGTCGGTCGGCCTGTTGAATCACATTCTCCCTTTCACTCACACAAACACACACACAGAAAGAGTCATACTTCTTCCTCTCTGCCGCCCTGTTCTAGCTGGTCCCTGAAATAAGAGCACAGCCGTTGTACTTCACTCTCTTCACTCGTCCTATCATTAACAGACTAAATCTTTATGAGCTGGAAGAAGAGCACCCACGCACTGCTAGTAAGTTGGACTTCTAATTAATGTGGCACAAATATCCATGGTACCCAGAAAATGAGTCCAGTGAGACAGCTGATCCCCTCACTTTTGATTTAGCGCCACAGTGAAGCTAAAATTTATGGTTTTGAGTATATACTGTTTGACTTGGCTGCAAAACTGTAACTACTGCGAGTTTAATCTCACTTGGTAGCAAGTGTTAGGAACTTAGATTTGAACACTATAAACATCAGATGGGCTCATCAGCTACCATTACTCACACCATATATGTGCTCCTAAGGCTACATCCACACTAATACGTTTTCATTTGAAAACACATCGTTTTCTCCCATCCACACTGAGACGGCGCTTTTGCTGAAGGAAAACGAAGCGTTTTGAAAACGCTCTCAAAAACATTTGAAAACGGTGCTTTCGCGTCGCGTTGTGGACAGCGAAAACGGAGACTTTCTAAAACGATGACGCATTTTAGTCATGTGATGCAGTCAAGTGACCAATGAAACTAAGATAGCGGAGGGCAATAAACAGCAGTTGTTTTGTTTGCTCTCAATTTTGACAGCCCTATTAAAGATTAATATCAGTTTGTACATGCTCCAGTTAGATTTTCTTCAAATTCTTTAATTCTCACTCGCTTTTCCAACTTTGTACTTTTGTGTTACTCGCAACAACAACTCCACCTCATTGTTAGTCCATTTAAAAAACTCGGTGCAAAGAGCTGGAAAGTAAATAAACTGCAGACAGAAATGAGGCAGACCGAATCGTCTTGCGTTTCACGCATGCCCAGTACTGGAACGTAAGCGTTTTCGTCCGTTTCAATGTGGACGCACAACTCTGTGGAAACGACTGAAAATGATAGTGTGGACGCAGAGCGTTTTCAGACGAAAACGTATTTTCAAATGTATCCAGTCTAGTGTGGATGTAGCCTAACAGAATAAAATGTGGCACATTTCAACAGAGCCCACTCTCATCCCTGGGGCGTCAATGCTAAAGTATAGTTGTCGTCAAGCTCCCTGTGTGATGTCATGCACACACTGCTTGAGAGCTGCTAGCATATTTGGATGATGTGAACACCAGTACATAACCCAATACTAGTAACCGACTGGTTGCTAGCACCAAAAACCTCCATGTGATTGCTTTGGTCACAAGCAAATTGCAGTAGTTGCTTGTTTGTCTGTAGGATGCTGACTTGGGCCTCAGCGCTGCAACCAACACAAAAGGTGAACTTTTTACCTTGAAGATGAGCAATCTCTGTTTTCAGTTTGTGTTTCACGGTTTCACTCTCACTCAGAGATTAGCTAGCAAGTGTTTACAGACGAGATGGTACTTTCCGTAGAAACTACAGCTGACTACGACAATCTGTTAGTGCCAATCACTGCAATCACAAGGAGGTTTTTGGCAACTGGTCAGGGAATACATGTTTTTCCTGGTGACCAGAGGGTCTCTGACTCCCTCTATGCCTGTGTGACTAGGGCTTTAGTAATCAATTTCCCTGCAACTGCCAGCAACCTTCAGCAATCACTCACATGGTGAGTGATTACATGACTGCAAAACCTCAATATTGCCTAAAGCTAACCAAGTTGTTGTTGGTGCCTTGTAAAAATGAAACTGCTATCTGTGACTGGCTGACACAGCCTCGAGCCCTAATGCTAAAGGATAACGATATGTAACGGGGGCAAACAGGAAGCATACATTGCATTGTGATGAGAACAGGTTGATTCATGTTATCCCAAAAATAGATCCCGCTGATATTGGTGATCCCAGTTTTTCCCTTTAGCACCACAGTGAGACTAAAATTTCTGCTTTGGAAGGAATTGGTTCAATGAATAATTTGGATCATTTACTAATGCCCTAACTAGGATGCTTTGAGAATTAGTTTTCATGCTCAGTACTTTATGGCTGTATAGCTGCAAAACTGTAAACACTTTGTGTTTACTACAACATTTATGTTGAATATAGTGAATATCAAACCTATTAATCAGGTGCCGCTGCTCTCAAATCCCTCGAACTAATAAGCAAATAAAAGAACAATAATGCTAAATGTCTTTTTAATGTGCATCAAATAACTGAACACTGCTTGAAACTAGTGTAATTTGTTTAAACAGTTTTGCTGGTATTCACGATCTCTACAGTTTTTTTTAAATGTCTGGTCATTTTATAAAATAACTACTGAAAAGCCAAAAAGTGAAATGAGGACCGAGGTGGGACTTGCTTTCAGAAGGACTTTGCTCAGCTTTATGTTTACAACTGAGGTCATTATTGGAGGAAATATAGAGTGATATAATATGATGCAGATGATCAGAAGCCCAGTGGATTTTTCAAATGAGCGCAGTATTACCACAGAAAGATCTGTTATCTAAAATATGGGTGCAAAGGTCGTGAGATCTTGATGTGCCAAGTGGTGACCGGCGACCATGAAAGTGAATGCAGCTGGGTGGTGTGTTTGCCTGCCAAAGACGCAGCTAAAGCCACTTTCCTGGGAGAACAGGCCAGGTGCCTACGTGTCTAAATCACCTTGAATGCTGAATTCACCCCTGGATCT
>NW_005187494.1:2210989-2212677 GCF_000239375.1 Pundamilia nyererei
ACGCAGCTAAAGCCACTTTCCTGGGAGAACAGGCCAGGTGCCTACGTGTCTAAATCACCTTGAATGCTGAATTCACCCCTGGATCTCTGCCATGTTTCTTCACTCCACCTTTCAAAGACTGGAAAACTGACTTTCTAAATTTCAGGTCCTTCCTGACTCCTTATTGACTCATCAGTGACAACCTCATAAATTAGGGAGAAAGGTTAAATAGTCCCTATTTTATCACACTTATCCTTTTTCTACAAAGACATTTTTACAGCTGTCAATCAGGCTCCAGGTCAGACGCAACACCTCAACGGTACAAACTAACTGCCTGGCAGAAGACGCCTGTCCACATTTTTGTGCACTCACAAGTCAAAACCAGTCACCTCGTTTGAAGACCGCAGACAAATTGTAATTAATAGGTACAGTTATGGATTTGGGTCCTGTATTTGGAAAATCATTGTTTTATCTTGTGATGGAAACTAAATATCCAAATAAGCTGTGTGTTACTTAATGTGTCATATTTTAATATACTTCTCTTTTTTTAAGTATATTTCCCCAAAACATAAACCAGTCCTAGCGATCAAGCAATTGATCATTTATCATCAAAGTCAAGAAAAACTGCATCATTTCTGGTTCACAGTGGCTGATTGTCAGGAGGTTTAAGTGGGTATGGTTTTATCCTCAAGCTGGGTCTCTGAGGTGCGATTATGCACATAACCACCACTAGTCCCCATGAAAGAATCTGTATTAACTTACTTCCCTGAAGTCAAAGCATATTCCTGTTATTTTTGGCCATTTAAATCAATGAACATGCATAAATTGCAAACACAGTTGACAAGAAGTCGCTGTTGTCATACTTTTGAAGGAGTAAATTTAAAAATTAGCAGACATGTGGATGTCCTCACAGGTCCTGGAGATCCCATTTGATTATAACATTTATATGAAATTTATGAGAGCGGATCCTTGGATGCTCGCAGATGGGGAAATGATAACATAACAGTAGCATTTACCTTCTTTAGACATAAATAATGATGATCTATGTTAGTTTGGACCTCAAGTGATTTTACTTTCTCAAAGTTTAAAAGAAAGAGTTTAAAAGAAACCTATACTCTATTTAAGGAAACAGGTTGAAACCTTGAGCACCTTTGTGGCTTTGTTTGGTAGAAGGGCTGCACATAGTAGTTTTGTACTCTCAAAGAAAAGCTGCAAGTGTGTATAATCTGAATTTGTTCATTTGTATTTTATTGCAATGCAAAAGTTTATGAGTGTACCTACACAGAGGCACATTTTTTCTGTTAATACTGCTAGTGCAACCTTTCGGCGCTAGAGCATTTATTTATTTTTGATTCATTTATGGTTGACTGAAAGTTCATTGTTTATTTTTCCAGGTACACTGCCACCTACTGTGACAGCACAAAAGAGAAGTGCAGCTTGACTAATTCACAGAAACAATGTGAAAAACTCCGTAATGATGGTGAGATGGTCCAAATTTGATGAATTCACAGGGTGTTTCCTGGCTATAGTTAAGGCAATGACCCTGTGTTACCTTACTTAACTGAAATTCTTGGCCATTTAATAAACAAAAATGTATTTCATGCTCATGTAACTCCTTTTATGTGCAGGGAAAACACAGATTTATGATGAAAGGGGTTCACAGAATCACATCCACATGTGGTGTGTTTGGTTACCAGTTACCTGCGAGC
>NW_005187494.1:2212697-2232065 GCF_000239375.1 Pundamilia nyererei
CCTTTTATGTGCAGGGAAAACACAGATTTATGATGAAAGGGGTTCACAGAATCACATCCACATGTGGTGTGTTTGGTTACCAGTTACCTGCGAGCTTGTTGAGGCTCACATTTTTACACCCTTCCTGGAGAATGGCAGTTATCCACCCTGTGAATACATTTAAATCTTTCATTGTGTTATTGGCGTGGCTCCTCATCTGTAGCTCGTCTGACGGGTTATATTTAAAGATGTAAAACACAGCAGAACTGGTTTATAGTCAAACATTAAGAGCAATTCACATGCATGCATAAGCAGTGCATTTACTGGTGATTTGCGTATAAAAAGACCTACACTTTAAAAGGTGTCTGCCAAGATGAGCTCTTTAACAACTGTAAATGTCCTGCTGCTCCACACCGCGCTCTTTCTGCTCTTATCTCCTCCGTGCTCTCTTCTTATCTCCCTACCCACCTCTCAAGCTTTTCACTCTGTCCCCCACCCCCCTCGCCATCGCTGTGCTTGGTGCTGAGTGAAGGCAGCAGCTGCCAAGTCGAAGTGCCTGCTACCTGAACTGCAAAGAGAAAGCCGAGCCAGTATTTAGTGTGTATGTATGTGAGAGAGTACCAGGGGAAGCCAGCTGCCTCTGTGTTGGGCAACATGCCAGAGTGACGAGGAAGAGGCAGAATCTGACCTCCTGACCTCCAAGCAGCATCCTCTGACCGAGTTCTCAGCCTTATTCCACCTTTATTTTATTTGTTTTAATTATTCACAATGTACAGATTTACCAGGGAGGTGCACAGAGAAAATGTGGCCACATTAGCTGTAAATATTCTTAAGATTTAGATATATATTTTTGGATTTCCCACCATGCTTTGGTTTGCAGTTGTAAACAAGCCCCCACTTTTAATTCAATCAAACATGTTCACACCCAGCTGCCAGGAATGTAGATGTGTGGCTGATAGGGTGTCTTGAAAACAGTGGGGTTTCATCTTTCCCCCCACCCTGGGTGCTCTTTGAATCTCATTGGATTTAAATAATCTTATCAGACTGATGAGACGACCCAGTGTTAACAGTAGTTGGAAGTGGGGAGTGTCCTCAGGGACTTTGGATTGAGGTTTGAAACTTCTAAAACATAAATTGTGATTAAAATAATCAAAATTCTGTTACCTGTGTGTGACGTTTCTGCTCGGATGTCCCTGAAAAACATAAAATCAGTGAATTATCATGAATATTTAAAACATTTTTTAAAAATAAAACACAGATGCAATCCCCTTTTCCCATTATTTTCTGAAGGGTTTGACTGCAGTGCTAATTATAAGCCTGAATTATTATAAATAAGAATCAGGGTTTTTCCTGGCATAAACAGACCTTTTGGGAGACTGGAAGCTTGACTGTTATGGACACGAGTCTTTTTTCCCTTAACAGAGGTTTATGCATCTTCCAGTCATTTCTTGGCCACCTAATATACTAATAAACGTGTATACGTAGCTTTAGTAAAGTACATTCTACTAGTTAATTTTTTCCTTGACTTGAGTGCTGCTAATGTTTTCTTTCTAAAAGCTCTATGGGTGCTGCCAAATTACATCATTTATACCTAAGAAAAAAAAAACTAAAATATAATAAAAGTACTCTTTAATGTACAACAATACTACACATATTTCACTTAAATAGCATTAAAGTAGATTATTATTATTTTCCCTCAGCATCCTAGCATTTTGTGTTCTGATGTCTGGAAAATGTAAAAGTGTGCACCTTTTCATAATAAAAGTGGAGGAATTTGTGTGAAATCTAACTTTAAAGATGTGTTTTTCTGTATCTTTTAAGTCACCCTCGTTTCTCCCCTGGAGATTTTTTTTAATTTTATTAATTAATTATTATTATTATGTTTTTTGATTTTATTCATATCACTGATGAGACATGATGCATGTTGCAGGGCTTCATTCGGCGGCGTGCTGACGTTTTTTGCAGGAATGTGTGTGATTTGCGGGGTTTTGCGCCGGGGAGGGTGACGGGAAATGAGGCCGCCTCCCATTGAGTATAAAACCTCCCAGTCCGGCCCCACTCTTCCTCTTTCTGTTACCTGGCTTAGGGGCAGCAGCTTTGGCCGTGAAAACCCAGAAACACCGGTGAGTTTAGCTCCCATTCTTCACATAGAGAGGGACCCGGCCTCGGGCCTTTAACGGTTGTAGTTAAACGTGATTTGTTTAGGCGTTAGCATCTTCTTTGTGCTTCTTTCGTTTAATCCCAAACTTTGCTTTTTCGGTTACGTAACTTGACACTAACCTGTGGATTTAATTTTCGAGGGAATTAATCCTAAAAAATGGTAAAGGTCGTTCTCGCCTGATTGTATTTAACATGATAGTTTTTTGTGAGGTTTGTGCGTTAGTGGGTTTACTGGATGCTGTTTTTAAACTTTTGACGAAAGATTTTTTTACGAGGGAGGAGAAAATGTAGAGTGGGCAACGGGAACAAAGGAGGGCTGCAAGACCGGAGATCCGAAGATGCTTGAATGGCATTTCTTCTCTCTCCTCACTGAAACAACTGCCCGTATTTATCCGGCAACAGGTGCTTGAAGTCCGGACGAGAGAGCTTCTGAATATTTGGCGATCTTTGTAACTTTATCCGACGTGGCCCAGTGGAGTAACACGTGTCTCGGCTGGCTTGTGGCCGAGTGAGGCCTAGCAGTAGCAGCCGCCTGCTAGCGGCTAAAGCCTAGCGCCCGAGTAGCCATGGAGTTGAATTTCAGTTTTTAACTCCGTATAAATTAAAAAGACAATACGTTTCAGTAGGCTTTGTTGTTTTTCCACCGCCTTTCATTATGCCTACATGCCGGGATGGTTTCCTAATGTAACCGGGCTCAAGATGCGATAGCTTAGTTGTACATGCATGTCTGTTAACGAAGCCTAACGGGTACTTAATAGTAAGCCTAACGCAATTTTTATTTTAATTTAATCTTGCCCACAGAAACTAAAACAATGGGAAAGGAAAAGACCCACATTAACATCGTGGTCATTGGCCATGTCGACTCCGGCAAGTCCACCTCCACCGGTCACTTGATCTACAAGTGCGGAGGAATCGACAAGAGAACCATCGAGAAGTTTGAGAAGGAAGCCGCTGAGGTAAGAGCTTGTGTATTTATTTACATTTTATCCATTTTGTCTTGAAAACAGTTTCTGTTAAAAAGTCCAAGATGGCGGCGTCGGCATGCCTTCCTCTGAGCTCAACTGCCCGGCACGAGGGTGTAACAGCCGTGTGCGCGCATGCGGGGTGGGGCTTATCGCGCGCAGAGCACTGGTGGTGAATGTGCACTTTGTCTGACAGTCTGAGGCCTCCAGTGAACAGAAATCCTTAAAATTTATGCACAAAACAAAGTACAACCTGTTTGAATATGACTTGCATACACTAAGTCTTAGAAATACTTTTAATGCTTTTGGAAAATTGTGGGTTTTATGTTTGTACCTATCATAGGTGATTTAAGGTCCCTTTTTGAGGAGGGGGGCTCCTGGTAATTTGAATACTGAATGCACTTAAAATTTATATCTTAGGATCCACATTGAAATTTTCCATGTAGATATTTGGATTGTGACCTTAAATTTCATTAATTTCTTCCCGTTCAGATGGGAAAGGGCTCCTTCAAGTACGCCTGGGTGCTGGACAAACTGAAGGCCGAGCGTGAGCGTGGTATCACCATCGATATCGCTCTGTGGAAGTTCGAGACCAGCAAGTACTACGTGACCATTATTGATGCCCCTGGACACAGAGACTTCATCAAGAACATGATCACTGGTACCTCCCAGGTAAAAACAATAAGCTCCAACATGAGGATTTGACTCCTGCAAACTTCGCCTTGCAGCGGACTTGGATCTAATCTGCATCCTGGTGTTGCTTTTCAGGCTGACTGCGCTGTGCTGATCGTTGCTGCTGGTGTTGGTGAGTTCGAGGCTGGTATCTCCAAGAACGGCCAGACCCGTGAGCACGCTCTGCTGGCCTTCACTCTGGGTGTAAAGCAGCTCATCGTTGGAGTCAACAAGATGGACTCCACCGAGCCCCCCTACAGCCAGGCTCGTTTCGAGGAAATCACCAAGGAAGTGAGCGCCTACATCAAGAAGATCGGCTACAACCCCGCCGCCGTTGCCTTCGTCCCCATCTCTGGATGGCACGGAGACAACATGCTGGAGACCAGTGACAAGGTGAGGACTGCTAGCCATTCCACACATCTCAATTTGCTAATCTGAATGAACATGGACTAAACCATCAATGACTTTTGTCTGTAGATGAGCTGGTTCAAGGGATGGAAGATCGAGCGCAAGGACGGCAATGCCTCTGGAACCACCCTGCTGGAGGCTCTGGATGCCATCCTGCCACCTTCCCGCCCCACTGACAAGCCCCTCCGTCTGCCCCTGCAGGACGTCTACAAGATTGGCGGTGAGAACTGTCATAGTACTAAAAGGCTAGTATTGCACTACACCCATGTTTTTTGGTGCTTTAACAATGTTTTAATTTCTCAGGTATTGGAACTGTACCCGTCGGCCGTGTTGAAACTGGTATCATCAAGCCCGGCACCGTCGTCACCTTCGCCCCAGTCAACCTGACCACTGAGGTGAAGTCTGTGGAGATGCACCACGAGTCTCTGCCCGAGGCCGTGCCCGGTGACAACGTTGGCTTCAACGTCAAGAACGTCTCCGTCAAGGAAATCCGTCGTGGATACGTTGCTGGCGACAGCAAGAACGACCCACCTAAGGGTGCTGAGAGCTTCAACGCTCAGGTTGGTGTGGTGACAATGGTGCTGAGCGTCTTAGGGTTGGGTTATGGAATTTGCTAACTTTTAGCGTGTCCACAGGTCATCATCCTGAACCACCCCGGTCAGATCGCTGCAGGCTATGCCCCTGTGCTAGATTGCCACACTGCCCACATTGCTTGCAAGTTCAGCGAGCTGGTTGAGAAGATCGACCGTCGTTCTGGCAAGAAGCTTGAGGACAGCCCCAAGTTCGTCAAATCCGGAGATGCCGCCATTGTCAAACTGATCCCACAGAAGCCCATGGTTGTGGAGTCCTTCTCCAACTACCCTCCCCTCGGTAAGTTTGCTTCCCAGAAGCCCTACTTGATTTGACTAGGCATAATGTACAGCAGCTAACCCCACCTTTCCCCTGCTCCTATTTCAGGTCGTTTCGCCGTGCGTGACATGAGGCAGACAGTGGCTGTCGGTGTCATCAAGTCTGTTATCCCCAAGGAAGTGTCTGGAAAGACAACCAAGGCTGCAGAGAAGGCTCAGAAGGGCAAGAAATGAATGGCCGTTCAGGGAATCCATCAACAAGACGTGTGCTGGCAGCAGCGGGCAACATCTTCCCTTACATCTTCCTCCCACCCTGGATCATCCTCGCTGAGGCACAGCTCTATACTCAAGGACTGGCTTATGCTGATTAAAACCCATCGCAAGAGTTTTCGCAGGAAAAAGAACTCTATGGCATTGTCACTTACCTGAATCACATGACAGTGCCTCTTCTCAGTTGAGTTTAAGTTGGAAATGATTTAGAACTGTATCTCAATGTTAAAATGCCACATTTGATTGGAAAGAAGCTGCTGGTAACTAATAAAATATTGTCTCCGAAAAAATTGAAATTGGCTTGTCTGTATCCTTCAGTTGCAGCTGGTATGACAGGCGAGCCTCTGTCATGTGCTGCAGCTGTTTTTTATCCATGCTATTTGTGTCCAGTGATGCACTTGTCATCCAATCGCCTCCATAGGAGATATGCCACCCCAGCCAATAGCACCCCTTATTTTAGTCTGACACACAGCAAGAGCAATGCACATCCCTCCCTCTCCTCTAGTTCGGTATATAAACACCGGAGAGATCACGCTCTGTCCTTTTTTTGCCTCTGCTCGAAATCTCTGGACGTCTTGGTAGTTGCTGGACACAGGTTGGTGAATTTAATTTAAAATGCAGCTATTGGAGCTAAATTTTTAGCATTGATGCATTTCCACAAAAGCTGGGGTAGTAGAGGGCTTAAATCCTTTAAATCATCAACTGATGGCTAGAGCCAGAAACCTTAGTAATCCATTCAGTGAAACGTAGCATTAAGAATTCTCATTGAAAGGTTTAAAACGTGCCAGCTCACCTTATTTGCTTCTCCTGGCTCGTTTTAGCCTGTCTGGCTCACTTGTAAGGGTCCACATCAGGATTTTTAGGCAGGCGCTGGGGACAGATGTCAAAAACGAGTTGCCAGGTTGTTTCTGCCAGTCATGGTAGCCCTGTTCTTTCTACCTGCGTGAACGCGCGCATTGACTCTCAATGCTGTATGTTCGGGTGCGCGCTTGCATCAGTTGACAACATGGCGGCTCCGCGCTCCCGACGGGTGCAACATGGAGGAGAGGAGCCGGTTTTCATCCAGCACGCACATGGCGTGTGACTCATCAGCGTCCCACCTCGATGTCCTCAATGTTTATAGATGGTGTCCTTTATTTAAAAAAAAGAGGAAGAAAAAGCACCCCCTCCCCAATAGTCTCTTATGTTCAAAACGTATATTAGCATACTGCAGCCATTTACAATTCATACGACTTTGCGTATTTTTTGTTGCGCAAGGACCGCCTAGCTAACATTACTTAACCTCTAATGCCGCAGTTACAGCAAAGTGGAAAGAAACAGTTTATTACTACATTTTGACAAGTTAATTTTCAATTTAATTGGCTTCATAAAACTCCTGGGGAATGACCAAGAACAAGGCCTGTGAGATAAATTGGAGCCTGAATTATTTCATTTTATTAAACACGAATCCCCCATTAATTTAATAACTGCAGAAAAACAGGGATCCTTAACGTTCGGTGAAGGCAATGAGCCACAATGGCGTTCACTGGGCTCACACCATTTTGGGGACAACTACTATTATATATGGCACATTATGTATTTGAAAAGTGGAAATGACTGCTCTTCATGTTGTTTAAAAACAGTAAATCGAAATGGGAAAGGAAAAGACCCATATTAACATCGTGGTCATCGGACATGTCGACTCCGGCAAGTCCACCACCACCGGTCACCTGATCTACAAGTGCGGAGGAATCGACAAGAGAACCATCGAGAAGTTTGAGAAGGAAGCCGCTGAGGTGGGTGACTGCGGCCTAATCTTAAGCTTTTTACCGCATAAACACTGTATGGGATATAACAGTGAGACTCTGAGGTAAAATGCCATAACAGTAGACGGTGGGGTGTGGTGGAATAACTGTTCAATGATATTATTTGGGTAAAACCGCCATCTACTGTTAAAAAATACACACTGCCCTCAAGCGCAAAATACGCATAAAGATTTAAATGTTAGGTTAATTTATGTCGTGCAAAATAAGAGTTAAAATCTTGCTTGTATATAATTATATATTTAAGATTGCGCAACATTTTAGGGGAAATTGAATTAATTAAACATTGAAAGTGAAATTTATTAAACATTCAATTCATTTTTTAATATAGCGACAAATCACTGCTTTCCCCTTAAGGTGGTTTATAATCTAATGTAAAGACCATACAATATCATTATACATGATATATATCATGAAAATTATATCTGTTATAATTTTTTACTTGTATATTATAACATGAAATGTTCCAATAACCAATGTTTTTGGATACATTCTGTATTCTACGATAGGACTAGGATGAATACAGGATATTAGCACTGAAACCTAGGGCTCAGTAAGGCACAGACATTGAAGGATGCCAAAGAATGCTTAGCAGACCTTGAACACAAGAATTTAACAAAGACAAACACAAGGCAGAAAAATGCAGCATTTTCATAAGAAAACCTGTTTTAATCAATTCACAAACCATACAAAAACATACAGAAACTATTCTGGTTGACTGTTTAACCTTAACACAGTAATTTTACTGCAGCATATACCTCTGAAAACGCTGCAACCAGATTAACAGAATCAACCTTTTCGGGATGTACTTCTGTTAAACAAGCTAACTCAGATTGTCTGTCTAGCATAGTTGCATAATCACCCCTTAAAAAGCTCATTATGAGCCAGTTAAAAGGTGATTTTACCTTTTCAGATTAAGGGATTAACTGGAGTTTAGTATTTGTATTTTTTCAAAGGTTCAAGGTCATGAACACTGTGGTGAAGGATGCTTGTATTTCTATAAGATTAACAATAAATTAAAATAGGAAAGTAAAATTCTCTAAATTCAGTTCTGATAAAGCTGGACTTCAGTTTTCTCAGATCTATGAATAAAACCGATTAAATAAAATCTCTTCTGTTAAACCTTTCTGACTGATTCTTCCCTCTACTTTGCTTTTTGTGGTTCAGATGGGAAAGGGCTCCTTCAAGTACGCCTGGGTGCTGGACAAACTGAAGGCCGAGCGTGAGCGTGGTATCACCATCGATATCGCTCTGTGGAAGTTCGAGACCAGCAAGTACTACGTGACCATTATTGATGCCCCTGGACACAGAGACTTCATCAAGAACATGATCACTGGTACCTCCCAGGTAAAAACAATAAGCTCCAACATGAGGATTTGACTCCTGCAAACTTCGCCTTGCAGTGGACTTGGATCTAATCTGCATCCTGGTGTTCATTTTCAGGCTGACTGCGCTGTGCTGATCGTTGCTGCTGGTGTTGGTGAGTTCGAGGCTGGTATCTCCAAGAACGGCCAGACCCGTGAGCACGCCCTGCTGGCCTACACTCTGGGTGTAAAGCAGCTCATCGTCGGAGTCAACAAGATGGACTCCACCGAGCCCCCCTACAGCCAGAAGCGTTTTGAGGAAATCACCAAGGAAGTGAGCGCCTACATCAAAAAGATCGGCTACAACCCCGCCACGGTTGCCTTCGTCCCCATCTCCGGATGGCACGGAGACAACATGCTGGAGCCCAGTGACAAGGTGAGGGATTCAAACACACCCCAGTGTAGACGTCTGCTCGAAGAGTCTTTCTCTTCACTTCCTCTCATTTTCTACACTTTAGATGGCCTGGTTCAAGGGCTGGAAGATCGAGCGCAAGGAAGGCGGAGCCACAGGCACCACCCTGCTGGAGGCTCTGGACTCCATCATGCCACCTTCCCGCCCCACCGACAAACCTCTGCGTCTGCCCCTGCAGGACGTCTACAAGATTGGCGGTAAGTAAAGCCACACAGCACCCTGTAAAACCAGTAAGTCATCACGCGTCTCAAGGAAAAGGTAAAACCCGTGTCTCTTCCCACTCGTGGCTGGCTCCAAAAGCGAGTCAGTGCCCGCAAACTCCCATTTTTAAATGCCTACAGTAAAAAACTACCTCTAAAGGTAGTTTTAAAAAAGTAATTTATTTGGATTTGGTTAAAGTTTAAAGTTAAGAGGTGTGATTGCTGAGATTGACACAGATTTATTGTTGACTTCCTGACCTCACTTCCACTAATCGGTGTCTGGACTGGACCTTCAGACCCTGTTTGTGCTTTTTGTGCCTTCTGGAACATTTTTAATGCAATAATTTGAATAATGATACGACTTGCTGTGTGGTAAAAACCATCCAAGTTTATGCTTTTAATTAGTTTATTATTCTTTTATTATATACAGATTTGCATCTGTGCAGTGCACCTGCAGAGTTTATGGATAACTTTTAATGGTTTTTGGACTCTCAAAACTAATATAGCTGCAAACAAAACACAAATAGTCTGACTCCGACAACCGCTCTGTTCCTCTACTCTGAAATCACCAGCAACAAGCTTATTAATTTCCCTCATTGCCGTTTCAGAGCTGTAGCATCAGCATCGTTCTCCTCAGTAGTATCTGAGCACCAGCAGGAAATAATGAAAATACTTAAACAATCTAAAGGTCGAACTTGCTGTCATTACGTTTGCCGACCCCAGCTGCAGGATTGCGTGAGTGTAATGTAGAGCTGATTGTTATGAGAGTCAAAGATGGACAGAAGCAGTACAAATATTTCAGGGGTTTTCTATTTTATGTTTTTTGTTTTGTCACAACAGAAATAACAAAGAAATACCTTATAACAGGATCTGATTGCTGATTTGATGATTGTAAAAGTAACAAAATCACTGGCAAATCACTCGTTGTGTTCATTTTTACGACAAAAAAAGTAATCTAAATACTTTGCAGTGCTGTTTTGTATTGTGTTACATCCAGTGCTTTTAAGAGTGATTAATAAGAAAACTGTAAAACCTCCTTCATAAACATCTTGGGTAGTTTGAAATAATATATCAGGAAAAGCAAAGAGGATATTTAATTATGAAAATCTTGTCACCTCAGTTTAGTTGATAACATTAAAGCCACGTTAGATTCCAGAATCAAAACACCCTACTTTTATTGTTTTAAGTTGTTTAAGCTTTATTTATCTTTAACTATTAAAATGTATTTCTTTGTTTATATGTTTTTGGACTATTTTATTTCTTTACTGCTGCTATTATTTTAAATTCTATGAAGCTTCTTCTACCTCTGGTTTTACAGGACTTACAAATGTAATTTTATTATTAATACTAAAAACAGTACACAATAAAAACCCAGCCGCCTCTTCCTCACTGTTTTAAGTGTTTAACCAATCAGATCAGTCTTTATTTACAAAAGCAGAAAAGCTTGAATACTAAAAAAAAAGACAAGTCAGATATGGAGGAGCGCTGACTTCTCTCCCTTCCGTCAGGTATCGGAACCGTTCCCGTCGGCCGTGTTGAGACCGGTATCCTGAAGCCCGGCATGGTCGTCACTTTCGCTCCCCCCAACCTGACCACAGAGGTGAAGTCCGTGGAGATGCACCACGAGTCTCTGTCTGAAGCTCTGCCCGGTGACAACGTCGGCTTCAACGTCAAGAACGTCTCCGTCAAGGAAATCCGCCGTGGAAACGTGGCCGGCGACAGCAAGAACGACCCACCCCAGGCTGCGGAGAACTTCACCGCCCAGGTAAGCATAAAGAAAAGATTAAACATGTGATAATAAACATGCACACAGTTATTTTTGTAGATTATACATGAAGCAGGTACACAGCAACACTTCAGTATAATGCTTTACGCTGCTTAAATCCAAACTAATCTCAGGGCCACCCATAAATACATACATTTAAAATGAAATAGTTTCTTCTTATTAATTCACTGATTCCTTTCAGTCTTCCGATGGTTTCCATGTTAAGAGTGATTCCCCATTTATTTATTTATTTATCAGGAAAGACTCTGGCCAAGAAGGCACATCATTACTTTACCTCTGCCTCCTGACAGCCCCTACTCCAGTCTAAGTTCTTTAGAAGTAATTTCATTCTTTAATGTCGATATTTGTTGATAATTGTGAACTAATTCACAAAACTGAAAATGAAGCCTTTCTGTTAACAGGTTAATGATAAATGACTTCTCGTGGCTTACCTGCAGCATCTGCAGGCCCCACCAGTGTACCACAGCCCTGATTTCGGGAATCAGCTCACCCAGTTTGTAAATCAATCATGATTTATTAGTTACACATTTTAACCACTGAGCATTAAAGGGGATCTTTATCAGTTCAATGTAAAGAGCGCTTTGTTTTCTTTAGAGCTGTCAAAGGTTTGAGAAACATCGTTTGTTTTGCTGTTTTAAGGTTTGTCTTGGGCTTTATTTGTCCTGTTTCCCATACCTGCATATGGAAAAAACAAACTGACCACTAAATAATGGCTGACAAACAAATAAAAGCAAAAACAAAATACAGGTGGACCCCTGCTGGATTGTGAAGGTACTGCAGGCAAGAGGTCCTTCACAAATAAATAAATAGCTTTTGTTTGAAAAGTTTTAAACCAAGTAAATCATATAGTGTCTATTACCTATTTTGACACTTTTGAATTAAAATGTAATTTTTTAATTACTCATTTATCTGATTTTTTTTTAATCTGAAAACTATGGTATGCCTCATCACTGTTTATGTCTACATTTATTCAGGTAAAAAATGACAGAATTACATGACTGTCTATCCTATTCTGAGGCGAAGTCTCCCGATAGTAGAGAAAAAAATCAGCAAGTGGAGTCCTTATTTAATGTAGTCCAAGTATTTCCACTTAGGCCTCTTAGCTGTGATTAAACCAAGCATGAGTACGAGAATTTAAACCAGTTTGTTTAAAAGCACATCTTCATCGACAGATATCCCCCTAAGAAAAGCTGCACAGAAAACTAAAAATGTTAAAGTTGAAGGAAATGTTTTTGGAGCTTAATCCAGAAAGGAATACAATCCTGGATAGCCCCCCCCCCCCCCCCTCCTCATTTCGGTTATTTCTGTCACAAATAGAAGTCCAGTAATAAACTGAGGAAGGATATTTATCTCGAAGTACATCACTTCCCTCATTTCTCCCGTCATAGGTCATCATCCTGAACCACCCCGGCCAGATCGCCCAGGGTTACGCCCCCGTGCTGGACTGCCACACCGCTCACATCGCCTGCAAATTCAGTGAGCTCAAAGAGAAGATTGACCGTCGTTCTGGCAAGAAGCTTGAGGACAACCCCAAGGCTCTGAAGTCAGGAGATGCCGCCATCATCACCATGGTGCCTGGAAAACCCATGTGTGTCGAGAGCTTCTCCCAGTACCCTCCCCTTGGTGAGTAAAAACGCTGTTTGTCTCGAAGATAATTATGTGTCAGCCTTTCCTTTAAAGCTGCAGTAACAGTGCAGTCGTGGTTAAGATTACTGTGTGCTTGGAATGTTACATCAGGTCGGTTTGTGAGTGTTTCCGTCAATTATTTTGGGTTTTATGGTAATTTTATTATCGAGTGAAATTAATTGAAGCTTCATCATGACAAAGTTTGTGTTTTTGGGGTGCTCATTGTGGCCCAAAAAAAAAAATTTCAGCACCCTGGGCCTTTAAAGGGGTCACATCCAGCTCCATATTTGAAAGTATGGTCAGGTTTAACAATATATCTGCTACTTGAGATCATTTAACCTCATGTGATCTGTCATGATTAATAGAATAGAATAGATCTTTATTGTCACTGTTACAAGAACAGTGAAACACAGTTTGGTATCTCTCCGTTAGCAGCATATAGAAATTTAACATTAAAATTCCTTCAGAATAAGAGAAAAAAAACAAAACAAAAAAAAGAGAAACAAAAAAAATGGACTTGAAGTTTAAGAGGTGCCTACACAGTGAATGTATGTAACAACGTAAGTGTCTACACAGAAATGTACAAGGTATATACAAGTTATATATGCTATATAAAAGAGCAGGTGCAATATAGGGTGCAATGTGATGGCAGTGAACTTTGAGTAAGAGCTAGGACTAGAGGTAGGAATGCTGGTTGCATTATACTACAATAAATGCAGTTTATAAATACAGTGAAAATGTCCATAAATGTTAACAGCACAGTTAACCGTTAACCTTCAATCAGGGTGGAAGTAGGGCATGTTTCTATTGAGCCTGTTTGTCTTTGACCTGATTGACCTGTAGCGTTTATCAGAGGGGGGGGGGGATGTCCAGGTGCGACAGGTCCTTGATGATGATACTGCTTCTCCGCTGAAGTCTGCCAGTATAAATGTCTCCACCCGCTGCAGTTTTCTCTTGTCCTCCACGGTACAGCAGTTAAACCAGAGTGTACAGCAGTAGGTCAGAAGGTGGTGGAGCGGTAGAAGTTGATTAGCAGTCAGTTTTGGTCTAATTGGGCCCTGATGCAGCTTCCTGACAAAGTACATTCTTTGTTGTGGTTTTCCTACCTGATGGAAAATGTTTGTGGAGCAGGTAATGTTGGCCGAGATATGGACCCCAGGGAACCTAAAGCTTTCTACCCTTTCTATCCCTTCCCATCAATGTAGAGGGCGGAGTGCTCAGATTGCTTTGTTCGTCTGAAGTCGATTACTCCTTGGCCTTGGCTGTGTTCACATGTAGGTTGTTGTTGTCACCTATTAAATGTTACAGCAAATATTTCTGGCACAACTTCACCTACTTCCAAGGTGCGTGAAGAGGATGAAAAAGTCACAAAGAGGAATGATCTAACCAGCCCTGTTGCAAGACACTTCAATGATAAACATCCAGATTCACCTCTATTCTTTCTAGGCATTGAAGCCATTAAACTAAACCAAAGAGGTGGTAATATTAATTTTATCCAGAAAAAACAGAGAAGCATTTTGGATATTCGGTTTTAAGAGTCTGCACCCTAGAGGCATGAATGAAGATTTTTCTATCAATGAGTTTTTGTGAACTGTACCCTTTTTTAAATTCTTTTTTACCAGTTACTTTGCTCTGTCAATCATTCTCGCATGGGTAATGTTTATCTATTTATTTATTTATATTTATTTTTTCAATAAAAGAAGGAGTAGCATTCTAGATGTCTAGCATTCTGTCTTTCTACAAATGTTTTTCCATGTGATGATGTCCTCTTTTTTTTAATCTAACTGCTGCACTGACTTCTTTTTGAATTAATTTTTTTTCTTTTTAATTGTTTTTTGTATATTTGTAATATTCTTATTATGTATTTCATGCATGTATTTTAAGACAGGTGGGGATTATGTCTCCTCACCCCCGTCTTCATCATTAATGACTTAGTCCAGTAGCCGACCTAGTCCACAAGCCAAAACTTGTTGGTCAGGCAATAAAGTTGTTTCTCTTCCCTTCAAGCGTTGCTGGAGTTCCTGTATTGTGACCTATTAAATGTTGCACAATATTCTTTAGTCTAAGGAGCTTGGAAAGAAAAGCGTCTGGACTTCTTTAAGTTGCTTGAAGACGCTTCACCTCGTCTTAATGGGCCCCCTAATGATCCTCTACCTAATCATCGAGCCAGGTGTGAAAACGGGTGTAGGTCACCATCAGCCAAGGTTTCGGGTGAGCTCATTGTGAAACCTAGCCCCACCCCATCATGTGATTTCCTGAGGTCAAATGGCCCAAGATATGAGTGGGCGTTAAGGCGTCTGGGAAGGGATCTCAAAACTGGATTATAGATGGCAGACAGTTTTTTGTTGTAAGCCACCGCCTCTGTTCAAAGATGGTCGCTCACAGTGGACATAGATCGCTTCTTTCACTCCTCTTTCAAACCATCTGTCTTTTCTGTCCAAAATGTGAACATTTGTGTCCTTGAAAGAGTGACCTTTGACCTTTAGATGCAGATGGACAGCCGAGTCTTGTCCCGTGGAGGTGGCTCTTCTATGTTGTGCCATACGAACCTTCACAGACATATTCTTTAATGTAGTTATAACCTGTTATAACTGTTGTTATAACCCATTATGAGACTTAACCAAGCTGTCTTTTGAATTGTGAAGTTCAAACTTAACAACTTTTTAAGGTTTTGTTTCAAGCCTCTCATTGACTCCTCTCTCCTGTTACTCCCTCTTCCTCTCAGGCCGCTTTGCCGTGCGTGACATGAGGCAGACCGTTGCCGTTGGCGTCATCAAGTCCGTCGAGAAGAAGGTTGCCAGCGGTGGAAAGGTCACCAAGTCCGCACAGAAAGCCGACAAAAAGAAATGAATCCTCGTGCAGGAGGTCCACCGACAAGTCGCGTCTCAGCAGCAGCGGGCCGCCCCATCCTCCCTTCCCCCCTTCCATCCAGCGCCGTCTTCTCTGAGGCAGAGCTCTCTACTCAAGGACTGGCTTATGCTGATTAAAACCCATCGGAAGAGTTTCCGTAGGAAAGGAAGGTTCGTGCCTTCAAGGGAAAACTACCATCATGATTACATTTAAACCAAAACAATAAAAATCTCAAACATTGCCAAATGAAAACGCCTCTTTTGTGTTTATTGACTGCAGACAGTGGCAGCACTGGTTCTTTTATGCACTTTTCTGCTCTACCTGAGCACTCAAACACTTCATACATGCCTCATTCACCCATTCATACCAGCATTTTGCTCTATGCTTCAGTGCTTTCTATCTCCCATTTAGTATCTTGCCAAAAGGATATTTGGCATACAGCGCCGAGCAGAGGGCATCGGGTCAAACAGGTGGTGGGCGGGGTGCAAGGGGTCACCTGTGATGGCCCTGGTTTTCCAGACACAGGAGGATTTGGCGATGGCATCCAGGGGTGACTTAGGCCTCTCAATGATTTCTTGGGTGGTTTTAATTACTCTCAGTGGCAGCAAAAAATACGGACATTCTGTACTTAAGTAGCAGTATAAATGCTACTCATAAAAATACTCCAGTAAAACTTATAGTACTGATTCAAGTACAGGCTCTGAAATGTACTCAAAGTAAGAAATAAAAGTAGCTCTTTGTAGGACGTTTCTATTTTTGTGCAAACTAACTGAACCTTGTGTTATAATTATGATAAAATAATATCAGCAGATGGGAACTGTCAGGAATCGCTGTGCGGCAGGCAGGAGTAGGACCCAAAATGCAGGACTCACAGGCACGAGGGAATGAACTCAAAACTCAGCTTTATTTGCTGGCAGGGAAAAAAACATACAAACTAATACAAACTGGGAACTTAGAAAACTCACAGAGAGACACACAGGGAGATCCACACAGCATGAGGGACAACGCGACACTGACTCAGAGAAACACAGGGTTTAAATACACTGGGAAGTAACGAGGGGAATGAGACACAGGAGGGCACAGCTGGGAGAAATCAGGACTGACGAGACAAGCAAAGCAGGACACATTCACATGAGACACGGACCATCAAAGTAAAACAGGAAGTATCACACAGAGACGCGAACTTGACACAGTGGAGACAGCAACTAAGAAATACAGAGACATAAACCATAAGGCAGAGGTCTAAGAACCAAAATACACAGGGAAATACTCAGCTGGGAACACAAGAGACTAGACTAGAGAGAGTAACAAAAAACCAACCATGAGAACATAATGCACAATGCAGAGTGACAGAAAACAAGAAACTCAAACATGCAAAGACACACAATTACACAGAACAGAGGGGACACAGAGAGACATGAAGGGCAAGGGATCAAAACTAGAAGCCATAGAATAGATCACACACAAGTACAATAATACAAAAATCACAAAGAACTAAAAAACGCTGGGTCAGGAGACCCAGGACCGTGACAGGAACACAGACTTCAGTCTAACTTTCGTTTATTCTAATTATACTCAGCTTGAATCTGAAGAAGATGAAGGAAACTAAAAACTATGTCTCTATTTTCTGTTCCCTGCTTTGTTTTTGCCTCTAAACAGGAAAATGTGTACAGTCTCAGCAGGTGGGTGAAGCCTAAAATTAGTTGTGATGGCTCTGTGTTGGCAAAAGAATCAGAACTCACAATTTCTATTGAGAAATATTCTTAATGTACAGGCTGTGATCAGCTGACCTGATACTCTTTGTGGATGTACACAACTGAATTCGAACAGATGTCAGCAGATGTGTCATGAGTTGTCCTGGCTGATTTCCATCCTCTGCACTGACAGTACGCTGTTTATGCTGGAATTCAGTCAATCAATCTCAGCATCATCAGGTAAAATTCACATGAATCTCTGCTACACTGGGTGTAACCTAACTCTGACCGATGAACCACAGCCACTGTGCACCAGTCGCACCCTCATCTTTACTTTTCGAAGTACAGCAAACTAACCTGTTCAACCTGTACTAAATGTAAAGAATTTTCATGTAACTTTAAATAACACAGCTATACCTCGCCTAACCTCTCGTCTTCCTCTCCTCTCCTGTCCTGTCTGTCTTATCTTCATCTCTGAGTGAAGTTAACTCTCTTTCTTTTCTCTCCCTGTGAAATACAGCAGCTGGACCTTCAGCTAGCAACACATTGTGAGACCAACTGGACACAGTTTAGCCGCTTTTGGGCTTTCTTTCTCTACCAGGGCGTTGGTGTTGTGGGTCCAGGTGAGAATGACAAAAATGTGGGTGCCCAGAAACCTCGAGTGGAGACAGATTCCACCCATTCTCCATTTATAATGAGAGGGGAGTGGACCTGTCTGTGTCTTCTGAAGTTCATGATAAGCTTCAGGTTGTTTTCTGAGCACCAGCAGGACAAGTTCTCTGCTCTCTCATCTCCATCAGAGTATGCAGAGAACAAGAATAAGGATTATTTATGCCCCCATTTATTTCTGCAGTAGAATCAAAGGTGACACAGCCTTCGCATTTTCTTGAAAATGAAGCCAAAAAAATCAGAGGATATTTCCAGATTGTGCAAGATTACTTGGAACAGTGTTTGGTTGAATGTATGACACATTCTTTCCACTTAAGTGATCCTGACCTAACACGAGCAGGTAAAAGATAAAAGCCACAAAAACACAAGTAAAGCATTAAACCTCACACTTGATTCATAGAGCCTAAATGCTTCCTGATGTAGTGGTGTCTTTGTGGGAATTCATTGTTGGGCAAACTTGAACGTAAAAGGTGTGTGAGCACATACCCCAGCTCATTGCGCAACATTTTCCCATCAGGGGTGATGAAGCTGAAAACCGGATCCCAGGTAGGAGGAGGAGGAAGAGGGCTTCATCCCTAGATTCTGCTTCATGATAACTGAAAGAGAAAGTAATCCTAGAGTAGGAAGTAAAACACAACAGTCAGGGCTTCATCTCCATTTGCAGAGGACGCTGCTCAGGTGAGTCAAACCGCTGTCGGATTGTTTCATTTGCTTCTTTTCACATCACAAATCACTCGCTTCGGTGTTTTACGGCAGAGGTCACAGAGCCGCGGCTCTTTCGCCCCTCAGCTGTGGTTTTTGAAAGCCAAAATGATCGGATCCGGGATCCGTGAAGCCGAACTTCATAAAATGTGCGTAAATGATCAGTATTTATTCAGGTTTGAACGTACACGTTTATAAAAGTGTTATACCTGTGGTCGGATCGCTTCGTATTTCTGTGTGGATTGGAGCACGCGCGTAGGAGTCCTTAAACATTACACAGAAATCACTGGTACGCGTGTAACGCTTAGTTTACGCTCGTGGGTCACATTGTACGCATATGCAACCCTTTTCAGTCAAATTTACCTCCATATTTCTTTGGATCTTTGGATCCACTGACGCAATCAGGTTTTCTTAAACATTAACTACACGAACTCCTTCTTAACACTGCTGGCCTGCAGGGATATTAAAGGGACCTCGTACAGCCCTGATAGGGAGGAGCAGTGATGTTCATAAACAGAAATAACGCTAACCGGCCCACTGCTACATTTTGTTTATTTGAAAGTTGGGTATTTACCATCTACTAATATAAATTATCATAGAGCTCATTTAATTTCATGAGACGCATACAGCCAAGTTTGATCCAAAGCGTGGCCGACGAGTAAAAGTATTGCTCAATAACCTATAAAACATCTCACCTGAGTTTTTTACTGTAAAGAAAATCAAGGTACACGATAAATTAAATAACACACCCTTTAATCAAACGATTCTTTATCAAATTTGATGAACAGGCTGAGATGTAAATCCGTAAAATTACAGAAAAAGCAAAAAGGACTGAGATTGTCCTCTAACTGAAAAGATGACATTTTCTGTTCATTCACAGAAAATCAGATTCATTTGACTAATCTGAATAAATGGCCGCAGACCCACAGCAAACAAAACAAAGCAAAACTGTAATGAAATAGTG
>NW_005187494.1:2232691-2238546 GCF_000239375.1 Pundamilia nyererei
TCCTGTCAGTTTGTTTAACCAAAGCGTGGAAGGGAGCTGTGAATGTGCAGGATAGCAGCAATGCAGGGTGTGGCCGGATGACTGAAGTGTATGTAGGATGTTGGTCAGGGCTGCAAAAACAACACAACCTTACCATACTGTAATATCATATGGAATACATCAAAGCCAGCAAAGACTAAGCAAACACTTTTTTTGTTAGAAACACACAGTCCTAAACTTCAATAATTAAAGACACAAAATCTAACTGTATGATATCTGTTGTAATTTATATAGAATGTATAAATGTTTACCACGTGTTAATAAACCTCTACAATTAGATCAGCAATGTCCAAAGTGTGGGCTGTGGCCCCCTGCTGGGCATTTAAGATGGTGCAGTTGGTCTGCAGAAAAAAACAAAACACAACCATGTAATTTACTATTGTGTAATTAAGATTTACAATTTGAAATGAGTGAGTAAATAAAAAGCTTCGTGTTACTTTTTCTGTTCTGACAGATATTTGGTCCTGAACTTGTCTCGGGAAAAACAAGTGTAGCAGCGGTTAGCAGCTGCTGCAGGTAAAGCGTTTAAAGTGTTACTGTCAGCTCCAAAAAAAGAAAATTGTCAGAAGATCAAAATGAATCATTGATAACACGAAGAAATAAATGAACAGAGCAGTGGTTAAAGGTTAAAGGTTGGATAGGTTGCAGAAAATTTGCAGATTTTAAAACGGGCAAAGTCAGTGGTGTGTTTCTAATATATTTTTTTACATCTCCCATATTTACGTTTCATAGATTTAATTAAACAGCAGGTTATTTTATCTGTGTTAAAGGCTGAAATAAACGAGTTATGGAGTTAAAGGACAAACAACAACGATCCCCACGTGAGGCACGGGTGGGAGACAGAGTAAAGCCTGTCGCCAGACCAAAAGAGAAGATTCAGCAGCAGCAGTCAGGTGACACTGCCATAATTTTGGGGGCTTTACGTGAATCTTTAACGCTCACCTCTCTGCTTTGCCTAAAAAAATATTATCTTTGTCACTTTGCAGAGGAGGGGGAGGTGGCTGAGGAGTCCGCCATCCCCACAGATCTGGAGACCTGGATCAAAAATAATGCCAAAGACCTGAAGATCCAGCTGAAAGACCGTCGCTGGGCTGCTGAGGTGGTCAACGATTTTCGTGAGAATCTGCTGAAATTCCTTAACAATGAACCTTTATTCAAGTCAGCAGAGTGCCTCAACGCCGGCAGCTACTTTGAGAAAGTTAAGGTGAGATCACAGCTTCTGAATTTTAATTCAGACGTGACTATTTTAATGTTTATGTTTTTTAATCCAGTTTTAAGTATTCGTATGTCCTGCCTTTGTTCTTATTAAGTTCACCTGTTCATCTGATCTTCTGACTGCCTGAAAAACATCAAATCACGTCATCAAATAACTCTTGATGCACGAGTATCACTTCAGTAGTTTCTAAAACATCTCATAGCACCTTAGTGATTAATATATAATGAAAGCCTTCCTGCACATCCCTTCCCAGTCTCTGCTCCTCCTGATTGATGTGATCTGATCTGACTTTTAATTCATCCTCTGCTCCCAGATCCACATGCCTGATGAGTTTGACATGATGCTGACGTTTCCAGGCAGCCCAAACCTACGCCTCAACCCGATGAAGCTCGACGGGGGTCTCTTCTACCGGCTCGATCTCACCCGGCCCACTCGACAACCCATTAAGGCTTTTCTTCTGGAGAACAGCCTCACCCTCTCGTCGAGCAAGGTCCTGAATGAGATGCATCGCCTGGTCCGCAAATTCCTCAAGACCTACAAAGGTTTTCTGCCTCACCTCTAATATTATACTTCTGTTTCTCCTGCTGGTCTTCTGGCTTTTCCACCTTTTAATGGCTCAAAACTGTTTAGAGAATTTCCTAAAGTTGTCTTGTCCACTGGTTTTAATTGGATGGGATCTGATCATCGTTTCATAGGATGTAAAACAGACAATCATATTGGGCTAAATTTGGATCAACTTTTACTAAGCAGAGCCCAGTTTTCACGATTATGAGGCTAAATAAAGGCCAGTCAAACAGGCACAAGAAATGATCTTGTTCGATGCTTGTTAGGATCATTTAAAATCAATACCTAGACTGAAAAAAGAACTTCTTAACTCATTTGTGCATTACAGAGACATTTTTTAATTAACACTACCCTGATATTTTTTAAACACAGCTGTATCTTAGTCCCCATCAGAGTTATTATAGTGTCACGTTTTCCATTATTTCCATTTTAGTTCAGTTTAGATGCACAGCAGCAAAACTGTGGTTTTATCATTAACAGCAAAAGAATGTAACAGTGCAAGCACTGCACAGACAAAACTATCCCAGAGTTTATGTGCATATCCATCAAACTCTCTACAGTCAAACAGAACCAAATAAACAAAAAGAGACTAAAGTTGTTATTTTTGCTGATTTTGTAAGTATGCACTATCGTTTCTGTTAGCTTTGCAGTTTTGATTTTGATGTTCGTTAACAAAAAGGTTCATCAACACCAACCCCGAGTCTCCATCGCTAGATTAATAAAGTGAGATTAGAAATAATTGAGATTTTTTTTATTCTTTATTCCCAAAATATCTGCAGTGAATAACAATTTTATAACGAGTAGTCAGTAAACTCTGATGTTACTGAACCACAAGTGTTGAGAAGTGAAGCCCAACATGTTCAGATGCATTTTAATCACAGTGGTACCGGCCTCTTAATGTGCACTCTTCAGAGTGGGATCCTTACACAAACAAAAACAGAGTTTTTAACATTTAACCTGTGCCTGTTTTCAGTGCCCGATGAATGCTATCACTGGGAGGTGAACAGGAAGCGCGTGCACTCTCCGGCTGTCACTTTGTCTCTCTTCAAAACTGACAAGAACAGCGAGGAGCTGATCTCCGTGGACGTGGTTCCTGCGCTCAAGGTAATCACTGAATCTGCTCTGTGGTCATAAATAAGATTACTGACCGCTTTATGTGTGCTGCTCAAAATCACAATCAAAGGTATGAAGCCTGGATGACCTGTAGTTTTGTCTGAATGGTGCATGATTCACCTTCAGCAATTTTGTAACAATGCTCAGTTTGTTTAACTTGGACATAAGAGAAATCTTCACTGGCTTCTTTCTCCTCCCCCCAAAATTACTCATACCCCTTTAAAGTGACGCCGGAAACTATTGGCAAAATAAAACCACACATCTGCATGTATTGTCTGTACTTTAAGGGCTCTGGAAACAGTGGGCTCTCCCAGTCTTGTGTTTCTAATGTTTCCCTCTCAGTAACGTATCATTTTTAAGTCTTTTGTCAAACCTATCTTGTGCATCAACTTGTAACTTTTTTGGTTTGACAGTTTGAGGCTTGTTTTTTTGACTAGTGTCAGTTTCAAAGTTTGCTTATAAAGTGAGACACAGAGCAGTGAGTTTATGGTGTTTATTCACTTGCAAGGGAAAAAATGCCATACAGGTTTATTCTGGGAGCAGATAAGCTTCAAAGAAATCAGTTTAGTTACCACAAGGAAAAACTACAGGAATATTTACTCCTTACCAGACAGCAACAGCACATAACACACCTCAAAATGGATTACAATAATAAACCTAGCCCCCAGTATGCACCTACATTTTTTGTCCCACTACACAAAGGTCACAAAACTAATTTTGAGGGGATAGAATCACTTGGAAATCTAGCAATGACATCTCCCAAAGCGCAAAACAAAACAGGCATCCCAAAAAAAGCTTGACAAAGGAATAACAACATCTGGATGCCATTGAAACCCACCAAAAAATAAATATTAAACAGTGAACCGGGACAGTTACATGACACGTGGCAAAAGAGTTAACTGTGTTTTGCACCTGCTGCGAGGTAATGTTCCTCCTCATGTCTGTTTGTAGGTTCAAAGTTGGCCGGCTGCGGTTCGTAATGGCCCGGATGTATCCAACTGGCTGGGAAAGAAAGCTCTTCAAGACATCCAAAGATTGCCGTGTTATTTTGTACCAAAGAGGCAGAAAGGACGAAACCTCGGCGAGGACGCCAAAGGTGAGAGGAACCTGACTCCTCTCCAGACCCCAAACTCAGAGAGGCGTTTCTGTGTGGTTTGTTTTAAAAAGACTGGCAATGCAAAGCACATTCATTTCAGTTCAATTCATTTTTAGTTATATAGAGAAAACAGAGAAAACCAGAACAATCACATGACCCCCTATGAGCAAGATCTTCAACGACAGTGGGAAAGAAAAACTCCCTTTTAACAGGAAGAAACCTCCAGCATAACAGCCTGAGCATTTGGCTCATGGTGATATAGTGATATAGTGATACATACTCTGACTTATCATTATGAAACCTTGTCCGTCTTTAACATAAGGTGAAACAGTGACTGAAAAAAGTATTATCCACCATTCATCCTTTCATTTTCTTAACCGCTTAACCCACAGGTGTCAAATTCCAGGCCTCGAGGGCCGGTGTCCTGCAGGTTTTAGATGGATTCTTGATCCATCACAGCTGATTTAAATAGCTAAATTACCTCCTCAACATGTCTTCAAGTTCTCCAGAGGCCTGGTAATGAACTAATCATTTGATTTGAGTGTGTGTACCCAGGGTGATATCTAGAACCTGCAGGACACCGGCCCTCGAGGCCTGGAGTTCAACACCCCTGACTTAACTGGACAGTTCAGCTAACGGTAGCTATATGACAGAAAATAAGGAAAAGCCTGATAGATTCACTTCAACAACAGCCAGAAAGTTTAAAAAAGTATTATTTTTCTGTAAGATGATACAAATGTTTTGTTTAGGATAAAGGTCGGGGTGTTTCTCAGTGTTTTTCCAGCATCAGCTTTAAAGATTCTCATCATGTTGGAAGCTTCTTGAGCTAGGTCCTTCAGTGTTTTGGGGCAAATATCTGGTGCTATGCTTCAGTGACTCTCAGGGGTGGAGCTCATGTTAACAAAGTGACGGATGCTTGAAGTCACTAAAATATTTGGATGTCCAATTTATGACAGCAGGTTTGTATATGTGTAGAAATCCCAGTTTTGCAGGTAGACGACTGTTTTATTTACATCTTCTCATGGACAAGACATATAATAATATTTAAAACAGTCCAAATCGCGTGAATGGTTTCAGAGATATCGAAGTTTGAGTACTGGGGAAAAACAATCAATACATTTTGATCCATCTTCAGTGTATGGGTATGACACCATGAACGAAATCCAAAATAATAACAACAACTAAGAGCAAAGACAAAATATAAAATAAGACAAACTATGACAGGTCATAGATAGGTTTGAATCTCTGAAGCTTTATTGCACAATAGACAGTGCTCGGTTTTGTTGTATGCTGTCCGAATACGTGGTGATATTATGTTTTGCCTTCCCTCATCAGAGAGCTGGAGGATCTCTTTCTCTCACATTGAGAAGAAAATCATCACATCTCATGGCAACAAGAAAACCTGCTGTGAGAGTCGTGACACCAAATGCTGCCGGTGAGACATCTTCTCACACAAGATCTGATCATCTTGGAATCACAGGCCGGAGTAAAGCACTGAAGTGTCGACTGTCATTTAGACAGAATCTTAATTGATAGATTTAATTGGTTTGACCACAGTATTCACAGTTGATGATGTCGCTGTGTAAAATGACATAAGTGCAATTACAGATCTTGTGCCATCCTATGCAGTTCTGTTTTAGAGCTACACTTATTATGTTTGTAGAGCATTTTCAATAAGATAATGAACAAATAACTGAGTAATGTAGAGCTGGGATCAGCTCCAGCCTGCCTGTGAGCCTAGACTGTCTAATTGGTTAATGAAGTGGATGACAAATGTCACAGATTTTAAACTTTTGGATTGTGCCTTTCTGCCATATGTTTTTTTTT
>NW_005187494.1:2249149-2262197 GCF_000239375.1 Pundamilia nyererei
TTGATCTTTATTTAACTAAAGTTCCGCTTGGTCCCTGGTTTTGTTGTGAAAAACAAAATAAAAGACAAAATTGTTGCATGTGGGGAATTAATCGTGGCTCAGGGTCCAAAGCTACCCTATTAGACTCCAAGAATAAACAATATGTAAAGATTAGCACAATCGTTTCCTTTCAGTTGAATAACAAGCAAAACATTTCCTATTTAAAGCTCTGCAAAATATTACAAGTAAATATAACAAAGTATATTTATGCTTATTACTAATTATAATGATAAGAATGAATGACCTGTAATCTGCCCACAAATTGATATGACTCTTAACTTACATACGTGATTTCTCTGATGTTTTCCTCCCTGCATCCTGTCTTTCAGGTATGACGATGCCAAATGGAACCCTCAGCACCTTTCTGTCTGCTTCCTGTATCTTGTCCGGGCGCTGGAGGACTATGCGAGCAGAGGCAACCTCCCTCACTTCTTTGCTCCCGAATGCAACCTCTTCTCGTCGTCCTCCTTCTCTCGTAAAGCTCTGGCTTTCCTCGTCAATGCCCTGAAAGAGCAGAGGAGGGAGGGCCTGCCCCTTCTGAAGCCTCCAGCTCTGGTGCCACCTCTGATGCCACCTCTGATGCCACCTCTGATGCCCAGGGAAGATTTAGATGAAACATGCAATGAGACGTTTGAGGAAAGGTCCTTCGTACTGGTTCACTTTGTGGACGCAGCACTGATGAATAAACTGGGTGTAGCATTTACTGTCCTGGTGGGTTATGCCTTCTATATCCTGTTATCTTGTTAAGTAATGAGAAATGTGAAGCATGATGCTGATTAAGTGAAAGCCTGTGACCAAAAACTGATTTCAGACATTTCAAGGGAAATCAAATGAACGTTATTGTAGATTGTTTGATGTTATGAAGTAGTTATAAAAAAAACATTTTACATCCTGATATTTTCTTTACTTAATATTAGCATTAAACTTCCAGGTGGACCTATAGTGCATGTCGTAGAGCTATTCCATGGCAGCCTTTCGATCCATGAAATAGTTCATTGATGTCATTAAAGGTTAGGTTGTGTTCACATTATTTACCTTTATTATTATTATTATTATTGTTGTTGTTGTTGTTGTTGTTGTTATTATTTCCCGTTCCCTCACTTTTTCTATGTAGAATTTTAAATCTTTTTGGAATATTGTGTTTTTGTGAAAATCAGATTGAATGTGACTTCCTTGCAACCTAAAAAAAATGTAATAAATGTATTTTATAGAAAGGTATTTAAAGTGTAATAAAGGAAAATGATAATAATAATAAAATACAAAAACATTAGTTTGTGTTTTTTTGTGTGCGTGTGGCTCAATTCACCATTTTAAATGTTGTGTTTTTGAAAAATTAAGTGTAACATGACTCATAAACTCATAAACAAAAATATTAATAGATCAAAAACGGAAATTCATCCAACAGCTTTTCCATTAGGTGTAATTATTGCTCAATTAAATAGCAATATATAGAAAAAATAATACATTGGACGATAATTATTGTAATTTTTTAATTAAATTGTCTTGCTTTCACAAATAATTATAAAAGAAATGAGGACGAAATTGTTTTGTCTGGTAAAAACTCTGAAGACAAAAATATATTTAATCAACATATATTTAATTAATTAATCCTGTAAACAGATATTTACAGGATGGTAGTGAGACCTGCTAGTGTTTGTTTGGAAAGGGTGGCTCTAAAAAAAGACAGGGGGCCGAGCAGGAAGGCACAGAGTAGAAGATGTTAATATTTTGCTGGGAATGACCTGAATGGACAAAATAAGAACTGAGTGCATCAGCAAGACAGCTCAGGTTGAGCGGTTAGAGAAGCGAGGCTGAGATGGTCTGGACATGCGCAGAGGAAGGATAGTGGATATACTGGACAGAAGATGTTGAATATGGAGCTGCCAGGCAGGAAGGAAAGAGGAAGAGGAGGTTCGTGGATGCAGCCAGGAAGGTGGTGGAGAGGGTTAGTGTGACAGAAGAGGATGTTGGAGGCAGGGTGAGATGGAGGCTGATGATCTGCTTTGGTAACCCCTAAAGGAAATAGATTGAAAAGACATAGTAGTTAACAGTGATACAGAAGAAATACACACGAGCATCTTTCAATAGACTTGAAGCACCTGGCAGCCAGCATAAATGCCTCCTCCTGCCTATTAGTGCAGTTATGTTGTATTTTGAAGCATTGCTTAAATTATAGTGGGAAACAGGGGGAAAAAAGCACTGTGTGTTAATTTATCAGTCAAAACTGCTGATTTTACCTTCAAAAGAAAAAAGTTAAAAACTTTCTTTTATGACGTCTAATATTTTAGCTCTATTGTCATTTTAACTTTATGATATATTTTTAACTTTATTTATTTTTGTTGTTGTTGTTGTTGTTGATGTTTTTAGCTGTTATTATTATTTTACGTTACACGGAACCTTGGCTCTCCCCATCGATGTTTCCTCAAGCCGCGTTTCGGTGAACCCACGACTATAAATATACGTCGCCGGAAACGAAACGCCCTCTTTTAGTGATCCAACATGGCGGTGAGTATCGTCTCACGTCGTACTGTGGCGATGAAATGTGAAGTTACGGTTAAAATCTGCAGTCATCGGAGCAGCAGGCTCATCCTGATGGCTGATCCGTGAACAGAGCCATAGACCTCACTGTGGTCGATCACACTGGGGTCGTATTTGTACATAAAAGTTGGAGAAAAGTGATTAAAAGTAGGAAAGCGAGTAATGCTAACCAGCTAGCCGCTAACAGACTCTGTGAACCCGTGCGCTTCCGCTATTAAAGTTCAGATTGCAGAGACGTTCAGGCCGCTTTTTGAGCGTGTCGTTATTTAATCGAGGTGTTTTTAGGCAGTTTAACGGGGTTGCCAAAAATCAGGACGTGTATGATTCTTGTGTCAGTGCTAACAGTAGCATTAGCAGCGGGGATATGTACGGACATGTTCTCCGGCCGGCATGTGTTGATCTCAGGCTGAAGTAGATCAGATCATTGACAGGACTTAAGAGACTGAAGGAATAAACTGAAGCTCGAGTTAGGCTGGTTTGTTAGCGGAACAGGAGCAGCTAAGATGGTGTGAGGACTTTGGATGATGGTGGTTTTGTCATGTTTTATATTTTTGAGTTGCTGATCCTATGTGTTGTTCCCTTTCAGGACCAGGGTGAGAAGAAGGAGAACCCCATGCGAGAGGTCCGCATTCGCAAGCTCTGCTTGAACATCTGCGTGGGAGAGAGCGGAGACAGACTGACCAGAGCTGCCAAGGTGCTGGAGCAGCTCACGGGGCAGACCCCCGTCTTCTCCAAGGGTAGGTGTCTGTCTCACTTCAGCAAACAACACAACTTCGTCACTGTTACACAGTACAACCAGGTTCAAAGGTAAAGTCCCTGTGTATATGATAAAGGACAGTACAAATATACAACACAAGAGTGCCATATGGACAGGTGAGGGTAAGACCAAACAGAATCTAAGCTATTGGGATGAAACGGTCTCTGAGGCCTGAGTTGTGAGTATTGAAGACTGTAGCATTGCCATTATTTGTATTTTACTTTGAAAACTCACTTGCCAATGGCCTCTCTTGGACTTGCGTACCTCCTGACAGGAGATGGTGACTGTAGTCCTCGTTTGGCATTAGTGATATTGACGCCTGTTGCAGGTTCTAGTCGGGTCCTCCTGCATAGAAAAACAAAGTTTTCACTTTCTAGCTGTGGTTTAGTCTTAGTTAGTAGTTGTACTGTAATAAAATATGCATAATTCACTTAACTGACTTCTGCAACTGGTGCTGATGAGTGAGGGCAACAAGCCAGCAAATCTGTGGTAACGGGTCCAGGTTATGTTTCTGTTCTCAGTTGAGTTTAAGCCTGTTTCTTAAAGTCAAGAAAACTTCTTTGAAAAGTCTATTTTACTGTTAAAAAAACAAAAATGATCACCAGACTTTTTCAAATCCTAAAGTCAAATGTAAGCAGCTGAACAGAGGTTATGAGTAACCGCGGCACACATCCCGCCTTGTGTTTGATGGGCCAGTAGCAGCTCAACTTTTTAAACTACTTCCTGTAGCCCCTTGCTATGTGTCTAATCTTAAATGTGTACCTCCTTGAGGAGGAATGGACTGCATTTTGGAAATATTCCACTCCGCTTCGTGCCGTTATGGGGACTTAAAGGTTGTTTTTGTTTCCTCCTCCTGCAGCCCGCTACACTGTGAGATCCTTCGGTATTCGCAGAAATGAAAAGATTGCTGTCCACTGCACCGTCCGTGGAGCCAAAGCAGAGGAGATCCTGGAGAAGGGACTCAAGGTCGGTGTCTCCATGTCATGTTTTACCTGCATCCATGTGATCTTTTTCCACTTTTCAGCCCTTGGTGTCGCTTACCCAGACTGATAAATGTTAAGGTTTTATATTGTAGTGTTTAAAATTTGAGTAAAACTTAAAATCATAGAAAACTTTTCAATAAAAAATGCATCGTTCTTCACAAAAAACAAATTGTATTAATGTATTCAGATTTGCTGTCGTGTTTTGGGGGAATTTTCTTGTGCTGTTGCTGTAAATCGGTTCTCCTCTGCTGCTTCCAGGTGCGTGAGTACGAGTTGAGAAAGAACAACTTCTCCGACACCGGAAACTTTGGCTTCGGCATCCAGGAGCACATCGATCTGGGCATCAAGTACGACCCCAGCATCGGCATCTACGGTCTGGACTTCTATGTGGTGAGGAAGACTCAAATGCCTTTAAGAGTAGATAATTGTAGCGCTTATGGTTGGACTTGGTAGGTCAGTAACGGCTACTTGTCTCCTTTTGCTTTGATTGTCCGTGTGTGGGTGGTTGGTGCTGTTTGGACCTGTCATTGAAGGTTTTTGAGGGTTTTATGGTTTTAGATGACACTAAGACAACAAATCATAATAAATACGATGTAACGGGGATTTATTTGACTCGTTTAATCCTCGGAGCAGCTTCCTGCAGTAGGTTTGTCTCAAGTGCTTATGTTTAGCAGTGTTTTATATTCATGTCAGTTTATTTGATGCCATCATTGTAGTGTGGCCTTTGCAGTGAGGCACAGAGCTGCCTGTGTTTCAGCAAAGAGAAAGTTGATTTTTAACAAAACGAGACGTCCTTTCAGCCTAGTTTAATTTTAATGTGGTGACAGCTGAATGTGAAGTGCGGTGCAGCTGCATAGACTGTCATTATAAACCCACTCACAGCTGCATGCTGTTAACTCGGATGTGACGTCTGATTTAAAAATCACACACAAAGCTGATCGTCTTTAACTGAAGCAGGAGATAAAAAGTTAAGCTCTGCTTTAATTGAGTTTACTTTCTCCTATTGAAGTTGTGCACTGTGCAGCCAATATTTGCTAATGTTTTTGTAACATTCAAGTATTAGATGATTGTTTTTATTTCATAAGCGAATCAAGTTTTGAAAACTGTTTTGGGGGCTGTACTGAGGTCAAAGCTTTGGCTTCACAGACGCTCATTCATGCTGCTCGGAGCCTTTTCTGAAGCGCTCTCTCCTGTTTGTTGCGTTCAGGTTCTGGGCAGACCCGGCTTCAGCATCGCCGACAAGAAGCGGAAAAGGGGCCGCATCGGTTTCAAGCACCGCATCCGCAAAGAGGAGTCCATGCGCTGGTTCCAGCAGAAAGTGAGTACACAGATCCTGATTGCTGCCAGATTACGTGTCCTTTTTGGAAGAATTACCCTCTGTAGGGCAACACTTTCACCACCAGGGGGAAGAGTTTCCCACTGGGTGTGCTGCTCATTTCCTGTAGAGGCTTGACCTTTTTATAAGACCACTGTTAAGAACGAGAATGTGCTGTTAGTGACCTGCATGAATGAAGGTTGGGTTGATTTGGTCATAGCAGGTGCTTCTTAACATTTTTTTTAATAGCTGACGTTAATTTTTGAAGTTTTTAAACAGTTTCGAAAGAAAGAAATTTAGAAAACGCTCCTTTAAAAGGGACAAAGACGAGGAACAGGATGTTTGACTCAGTTTGAGTGTCATCAACCTTTCAAAGCTCAAATGTTGACCAAATGTTAAACTTTTATTTTGAAGGGGAAACCCTGATATTTGTTGAACTTCTAATTCAAGTTAAATGCTGAACATGTATCATAAGATTTGGTGGATAATTTGCTGAAAAGTAGCACCTTTGAATCAGAGGAGGCTGACTGTATTATTATTTAGAATTATTGAAAAGGGTAATTAAACTATTTAAGTTTTGAAGCTTTTTAAAAATTCACGTCCTTTTTGAGTGAAACGGTTCTTCTGAAAATTCAAATTCCTTCATGTGTAACCTCCCATTCTCGTCTCCTCTCTTTCAGTACGATGGCATCATCCTCCCCGGCAAGTAAAGGACCACCTTTTGATCTTGTTTGTAACAAAGTAATAAAATGGAAAAAATACGTTTTTGTCTCGTGTTTTTTATTTTATTTCTCAGATCTTTAAAAAGCAACAATAATACAAAGCTGTTAATTGTTGGAGGGAGAAAAATCTGACATACAGAAATGTGCCAGCTATCAAACTTATGAGGGAAAAATTGAAGTATTCATTTCTGAAATGCAGCAGCATTAATTTTACTTGCGTACAGTAGTACTACTTTAATCTGCTCACTTTAAATGCAAACATGTTTAAAACTGGAATAAAATTCTGATAAAAGTACTAACATCCTTCAGATTATTAACATTTGAATTATTCTGATTCAGAGTTGCAGTTTCCTTATTTTGCTAATTTTTTTTTTTTTATTTAAGCTTTATTTATGCAGGTAGTCCCATTGAGACTCAGTGTCTCATTTACAAGACACAAACATTTAAATTAAACAATAAAACAAGTTCTTCTGCTCAACATTCTCATAGCAGTAAACATTTACTGTAAATGGAGCGGCTCAGTCCATTCTAACTGCAACCTGGAGCATTTGCTGTTTTTGTCTTTTATTGTTTTTGTGTAAACTTTGGGCTCTAAAATCTAAAAATTAAAATTGCTCATTAGGCTCTTGGTGCATTTTCGTTTTATTCTGTTCTATGTCTCAGGAAGAAGAACATGCTGCTTAAAGGCAACTTCTTTAATATACTCTAGTACAGTTTAAATGTACCCCTGCTGTGACACCAGCTATAATTCACATCATGCAATAGGCATATTAATGAAAATAAAATAAAAAATTAATGCGTGTTCTGCAAAATGAGTCCTTCAGAATCACGTGCTCAAGAAAACTATCCTCACTGTGTAACAGGAAGTGTTGAGATGGTTGAGAAGCAGAAACCATGGCAACAAAAGACAACCCTTCACTTTGCAGAGCTCAGGCAGCGCTCTTCCTGTTTCTCTAAGCACAGAGGAGCAGGTACAACTCCTGCTGGATTAGTGGGTGGATCCACGAAGGTTTATGCTTCATAACTGATCGTGATCAAAGACACTTGACATCAGTAGGATTGCGATTTATCCTTAAGGCTTTAAATGCCTGCAAAATACTCAGTACGATTTCCAGGCTCCTGCACAGTGCCATGTTGCATATGATAAACCTGTGTTTTTGCACATGATAAATAATCTATATATTTATGCCCAAAATGCTGACTTATTTGATTATGTCTAAAGTCTTCATGTAACTCTGTTACACAAGTGTGATGTAAAATGTAAATTAAAAAGGAATCTGGTCAAATAAAATTAAAATTTTTTTATACCAAGCGCATACATCTATATAAAGCAAATACATTTTTAATTTTATATTTTTGTTGCATTTTACTCAAAACTATTGTTTCATGTTTACGAGGGACAAGGATAATGAATTTCTTAGGTTTTATTGAAATCGTGCAGTCATGTTTCCTGCACTGATTTTCTGCCCTGAAAAGCAGTAAGTCGTTCGTGTCTCTACTTCTAACGTGACGTCTAGAAAAGAGAGTGTCCACAATAAACGAGGCAGAGTCGACTTGTTTTGATCAGATTGTCTTTATTCAGTGAAACTCCACAGAAACCACCCAAACACATGTTCAGCCAATCAGATGAAGTGCAGGATGCAGAATATTTATCTGTGAAAGTGCTCCACAGCTGCTGGAGTCTCACTGGTTCTGCAGTTTGTCTTAGTTTCAGTTAAAACAGGTGAGCAGTGACACCACTTAATTCTTTATTTGTATATTTTTATCCTTTTATTCAGATTTTTATGCTTTTTTTATGTTTTGGGGAAACTTAATTGTTTAGTGTTGAAGCCAAGTTGCTTAAACTTTTTTATTTTTTTATATATTTTTCCAGGCACTGCATCCGCATATTTTTTGTCTTTTTTGTTACGTTTAAGCTACACTACTTAAAATTAAATATTAAATAAATAAATCCTTGACTACATGATCGTTTGTTGCTGGTTTTCTTGAGTTGATCTTGAGTATTTCAAGTTTCCTGATGATAAATCGTCATATTTTTTGCAGTTTTTCTCAGTTTTTTTTCTCGCTGTAGCAGACACACACTCCTGCCATCACTCTCTCACACTCACACACACATTCACACTTGTTTTGACAGCCACGCGCTGGCTTAGAAACATCTTGGTGCACAACCTGCGGATTCACAGCGACGTTTGATCAAACCACCCCAGACACAGATAACCTTTTTTCCATCTATCCGTCCTTCATCATCCACCTGTCGCCTCTCTTCCTCCACCGGCTCCACCTTCCCATCCATCCGTCACCTTTTCTGTTTCCAATCCACCTTAAACCTCCTTCGGACCATGCAGTCTCCTATTTATTCTTTTAAAACAGCTCGGGTGCTGTGGTTGGCTCAGATTCTAACTTCATAAAAATGGAGGACACACGCACGTGGACAGAAATGTGTCTTTGAAGACGTTAAATTGGATAAATACAAGACTGGAACTTTGAAACTGAGTTTCAAATCAATCAGCTTACAATTTTTAAAACAATAAAATAAATTATAGCATCTGAGCCTGTGATCTTATCTTTTTTGTGTTTTGTTTGTATTTCACTACTTTTTGGATAAATAAAGTATTTCATCTTCTTATTCTTACATACATGCCCTGTCACTTGTACTGGATATTGCATGTTTTCATGTTAGCTGCCTATAATTGCAAGTTTAAATGTTTAAATCTTCGGTCAGATTGTCGATTTGAACGAAGTAAAACACTCTGGAGCCCATTTCTTACTGAACGTCCATCACAGGAAACGCTGACGTCGGTGCAGAGAGACACTTTTAGTTCACCTTAATCAGATCAGATATAAGTTGACATGCAGATGAATGGTGATGGCTCAAACTGTGGGAGCACCAGTGTGTGAACATGGGGAAGATGTGCGACTGTCGTTCAGACGTCATTATATAAAAAACAAAAAAACAAAGACACGTGTATTTAACTCCTCGACTGTCTGTGGCCTCTGTCGTACCTGAAAGCAATGTCACCATAGCTGTATTAATAATGTTTGCTGAGTATGCTCACTTATGTTAATATGAACTTAATATGCATGATAAGTGTGACTTTACCATGTCTACATTCACATTTGAGTGTTTGAGTAAATGTTTTCTCAGATGTTTACATTTATTTTGTCATTTACTCAGCACTTGCGGCAGTTTAAAGGTACTTTTTGTAATTACCCTTTAATTAAACCTGTCACCAGCAGGGGGCAGCACTCTACTGATGTTTGTTGAGATTTTAATTTAGATGTTTTACTTTTGATCTTTCTTTTGATCTACCCCTATTTCCTCGACAGGCTTTGCCTTTTTCCTGACAGCCACAGTAAATACCTTTAAATTTATTAAATTAGTGGCTGGTTAAGCTACGCTGACTTGCTGCAGCACATCGTGTTATTACACAAAAATCTGGCCCGGCCCTAGTTTGCCTCTTACACACAGAACACAGATGCTTTGGACATAAAGTCATAGCAGCTTTTCAGAACTTTAGATCATTTTTCAAAAAGGTTTGGAACTTTTTTTAAATGTAGAAATTTACAACATGAACCTTTAAGTTTATCTGTTTTGTTCTTAAATTGTGACGTTCACTAAACTTTTCAGAAAAGACATCAGACATGATCCAGATGTTGTCCTGAGGTTGACCCGCCCCTGCTCTCCTCTGGTCTCTCTCCTCCTCCGTGTTCCTATGCGGTGGTGCTCTGTGATGAAGACATGCTGCTCTCTCTGCTTCGGTTCTTGGCGACCTGCTGCTGATCTTCGTTGCCCGGGGTGTTGCGGTGCTGCCGGCGCGGTGTTTGGCGATGCGGGAGCGTCAGGGTGCAACAGGAGACTCCAACCGTGGGCTCGGGAAGATCCTCGGCCATAGACCAGCTGTCTGTGGCCGGGTCGTATTTCTGCACGGCCGCCTTGTAGCGTTTCTCCGCTTCATTCCAGCCGCCCAGCAGGTACAGCTTTTCTGCCAGCGAGGACAGACCTGCAGTGCTCACACCAAGAGGCAGCGGGGCGGCCCGGCTCCATGATCCACTCTCAGGAGAGTAGACCTCCACTGACAGCACATCCACCCGCTCTCCACCAGGCCCCAACTGGCTTCCTCCCACCACGTACACCTTCCCTCCGACGGTGGCGGAGCAGTGCCAGCCGCGGGGCGTCTCCATGGGAGGCTTCTCGGACCAGGCGTCGGTCTCCACGTTGTAGCACGCCACAGAGCGGGAGTAGGCGCAGTTGATGTAGCCACCGGTCACCAGGATGTCTCCGGAGGGCAGAGTGGCGCTGGCGTGGCAGCAGCGGGGCATCTCCATGGGGGCACGCATCTGCCAGGTGTTGGAGGAGGGCAGGTAGCTCTCGCTGGTGGCCAGGAGACCTTCCACGTTGCGCCCGCCAATGGCGAACAGTCGACCGCCGCTGGCAGCCAGGGAGAAGTGTGTGCGGCGCTGACGCATGCTGGCCAGGTGGAGCCAGGTGTTGAAGCGAGGGTCATATCTGATGTAGGGAAATGGATGAGGAGAGAGTCAGTTAAAGGCTCGTTCAGGTAAAAGTGGGGCTCTAATATATCTGATTAGGTAAAACCAAAGTAGCAGGGACGTGTTACTGATCTAAAGGTCCTGTTGATGTATTGGTTATAAATGTTTTTCCAGACGTTCTGCAGTAATATTCTTTTTATTGCTTTAATATTTTCTGAGACGTGATCTTCTATCAAAGTCACCATGATATGATCAAAGAGCAGCATTAACCCCCCTGTGAGCTTCACTACAGTCAGATATCTGAGAGCGTCCTGCTGGTTGTTCCTGCTCCCACCTGCTGAGGGTGCTGACGGCGTGTTTCGCCTGGTTTCGGGCGTCGTTCTGGTCCTCTCCTCCCGCCACATACAGAAAACCATCCATCACAGCCACGCACTGGTTGAAGCTCTTTGCTGGCAGCTGGGTGAGGTGACGCCAGGTGGCTCCTCCGTCACGAGGGTCCCTCCACAGCACCTAAATGCCAAGGTCAAAGGTCAGTTTGGCATTTTATTAGTTTTAACTGAATATAAAGAGTACAAAACTAGCAAACAGTGTGATTCCTAAGAAATAAGTCAATCTCAGCCCCAGGATCAAACGACATGTCCTCTCACTCATATTTCCCCATTGAGGGACAATAAAGGATATTTCTATTCTATTTCTATTCAGTATAGTCACACATTTTTAGCACCGACCTCTCGGCTCAGAGCTCTCTCGGTGAGAGACGGACGCCCTCCGACGATGAGCAGAGTCTGATGCCCGGCGCGGACCCGCGTGCGTCGGGACTGCAGGGTGTTTTGCTGGTAGGGCAGCAGGTGGTAGTTCATGGCGTCCACCAGCAGGCGGTGACACTGGGGGTCCTGCATCATGCGCGGCACAGGCTGGATCTGGCTCACCAGCTCGCTGGCCGGGATGGTCTCAAAGCGAACGTGTGACAGAAGCTCTGCGGCGTGAACCTGACGGGAGGCATCAAAGTCGAGCCACTTCATGGCGAGCTGGAGGAGGAGATGACATCACTGGATATGAGAGATTTAAAGATTTAGCATAAACTCTCTCATTTTCCAGTCCTGCGGCGGCCATAGTTGTTCAGGACACCCACATCTCCTGATTTCTGTTTGTCATGAAAAAGTTTTAAAATGTCTTGTTTTGGCACTTATGATTTAGGTTTAATTAATATGATTTGTGATAATAACTCACCGTTTGGATTCAGTATGTGTAATTTGTTGTGCTACTAAACCAGTCCGGAGATGGTAGCAGTTTAATGTATCTACTGAGATATTCACAGACTCACATATGGTCCAGTTTATAAATAAAATCACTTCTTCTCAGCTGTTTGTCTATTTAAGTTTGTAATGCGGCTGAATATTAATAAACAGGCAAGGAGTTATACTTGGGGCCTTATGCTCACAGCCGACCTGCAGCTGACTGGTTTGGATTGATGGGTCTGTGCTGGGTTCTCAACAGCTGGTCTGGGGCCTGTTTTTAGTCCTGGATGAAAATAGAAGGAAGTCCCAGAGGGTCAGCGAGTTAACACTGCAAGTGTCAGGAGTCGCCTCCAAGAAGAGCCGGCACTACTTCTCAGTGAGCACCTGAGAAGTTGATATTATTTTCCCCCAAATTCACAGTAAGAAGCATTTTAGTAGAATTTGGATTAAAATAAACTTAAGATTAAACCGCAGCTGTGATTAATTCGGCCGGAGGTGCTGGAACGATGTTATATTAACAAATAAACACGATGTTTGACCTCTGACCTTGAAGGCGGTGACCTCTGAAGGCAGCAGCAGTGAGTCGTCCTGCAGGAAGGCCGAGATCTGCTCCACGGTCAGCTGGTTGAAGAGCGGTGTCTCTGCAAACTGCACAAAGTTCTCCAGCACAAAGCGGCGGGCGGCGTCGCACACAGGCAGGAGGGCGTAGGCGGCGGCGATGTTCCAGATGTAGACACAGGTCTGTACGTTGAGCTCGGCCAGCAGGAAGTCCACGCACATCTTGAGGAGCTGCGGGATCTGCAGGGTGGCGGCGGCGGACACGGTGCAGCTGATGGTGTACAGGGACATGTGGACGCGACCCAGGTAGGCGAAGGTGATGACATTGGCCAGACCTGCAGACGGGGAGTCACCACATAAACTGAAGAACTTAAGAAAGTTGTTTAGATAAGGAGTGTCATGCATCGGTA
>NW_005187494.1:2263082-2289098 GCF_000239375.1 Pundamilia nyererei
TTGTGACAGTTGGCTTAACATACTGTGCCAGGGAATCTACATACACATTGGGGGTCTCAGTGGAGCTACCAAAAACCATCACCTCTGTCTTTTTATCATTGAATTTTAAAAAGTTAACAGACATCCAAGCCTTAATGTCATCGAGACACTGAAGTAATGGCTGTGTAAGGTATCTGCCTAAATAGTCTGCAGCACGACATGATTCAACAAAAACATCTAAAAGACAGAAAACTATTAATACGCAGTCTCTTTTTTTAAGATGTTATTGCTGTAGCATCGGTATAAGAGATGCTGTGATTGGCCATTGTGACAAACTTGGAGGAAGAAGCTGTACATTTGGCCTGGTAACCGTCATGAGGTGCATGAAGTCTGTGGCCAAAGGAGTTTGACTTATGTTGTAAGCTTTATTTGAAGGTTACATGTAAGAATCTAAGCTTTGTCTTAACATGAATTGAACCTACCAAGAGGCGAAAGGGAGGGGAGTTCGAGGCGCTTCATGCTGGGGTCTTTGGCCAGAATCTCCCTGAAGTACTGACTGACTGAGGAGATCACCAGTTTGTGGACATCAAAGGCTTTTGTCTTACAAGCCAACTCCAGATCAGTCAGGAACCTGGGAGGAACAAAGAAGAAGAAAGCTCTAATAAAACTCTAAACTGGTCATTTTCCCAGGTTGTATCATTCCATAACTGAATTACTGATGTGTTTAATTGAAAGATTCATTAAATGTGTGGGTTTTGTAATGCACTCAATAATAGCTGTAGCCTAAGAAGATTATATTGTATCATGCTGTTTTGGCGCGTACTGTAAAGTGCCAATAAAAGTTTTTCAGTTCCTTGAAATTTTATTGATGAAATTCAGCCTGAATCTTGAAATTACCCTTGTGTGCCTCAGCAGCCTGTAAACTTAAATTATTGCACAAAAACATATATTACTCTATCACTAACTGAAAGTGTTTTACAGTGTGATGCAGCAGTCAGCATCAAACTAACTTCTCCTGGCGCATCTTGCTGAGCTCCTCCAGCAGGGCGTTGCCGTGCAGGGGTCGCGTGAGCTCGCTGCCCAGGCCGAGGCCTCTCTCTCCGGGCTTGATGACGGGCGGCGGCAGGGGTAGGTTGAGGCTGTTCAGCTGAGCGATGTCCAGAGCTGCCATCTGCTCAATCTTCTTCACCCCGCTCTCCATCACCACAACACCGTCGCCACGGTTCTCCACTTTCAAGGTGGCTGAAACAGCCTCCATGGCGACCTGAGAGATGGTTTCCACGGCAGCCTTCTTCGGACGGGAGGCCTTCTTCTTGGGAGGCATCGTTGGACTGTGGGCGATGTGTTTTTTTCTTTGTTTTAGTCGATCTTTACTTTAATGACTGAGTTTATTAAATTCACCCACTGAGTAACTTACTTTTACAATAAAATGTTCAAACGAGTTGGTTTGATCTTCTTTAGGGGAAAATAAGTGTTCAGTGAAGCAGCCTTGGATCAGTGTAGATAGCTGGGTAGGTTGGTGGTTTCACTCTAACACAGCACACAGCACCTGGAAGAAAACAGAAGCAGAAATTTGGAGTTCACCAACTTGTCCAAGCACTTTGATGTTCAGCCTGGGGGAGCTGATGACCGACCCAACAACCGTCCAGTTGGTCAATGACCAACTTTGCCTCCTGGGCCACAGCTGACCACAAGTTTACTGCAGCTGCTCTTCCCAGGTGCTCTCAAATTCAAGTGCTGACCACAAGTTTACTGCAGCTGCTCTTCCCAGGTGCTCTCAAATTCAAGTGCTGACCAGGCCTCAATTTGCTTAGCAAGGAAAACAGCCCTCAGGTCCCTCCCTCACTACCTCAGCAAACACTTTGCCGATCAGCTTTTGGATTATGGTCATTATCAGAGTCAGAATGGATGATCACCTGGGATACACTCATTCACTAACAACCAATCAAATCCACCCCTCAGTCTTCACATCTAGTTTTAAAATGGTGACTCAGCTTGAAGCTTCATGATGTGATTTCCCTCTCTGGTGTAAATAGTCCTGTTACATCATCCCAGTTTCCTTTATAGTTATTGTTATCTGGTATTTCCAGTATTTTATTCTCATACATTTTTTTCATTATTGCTGAAATTTTGTTTAACATCGCAGTTTTTATATTTTGTACATATTGACGAAGCACTTTGGATCCACTTCTTACATTTTCTGTTTACAGTATCACAAAATCCACGAGCTTTTCAAAAGTCTCTGTATTATGGTGACTTCAGATCCACTCCCCGCCTACTGACAGATGACCAGTACTCTGACACAACACAACAAACACCGACTGATCACCAGAACCTTTTCCAAATCCCGCAGAGGCTCGCCCGAGGACAAACTCCACGTCTGTAGCTGTGAATGACAACTGCATGTGTCCTGAGGCTCGGCTCGGGGCGGTGTTTGCGGTTTATAGTGGCCCACTGTTGCACATCACACGCTCCGTATTTCACTCACAAAGCGACCGGGGAATCTTAGCCACGCTCGCAATGAGTCGAGCTCTACAAACTGCCAGAGCAGTGAGGTGACACTGGATGTTAGAGGGTGTCTGAAATAAACAAAGAGTAGAAATGTTGCATAGGGGACGTCCTGCATATGCTGAAAGCTTATAGGTTCAGTTGTGCATGAAGGATGGAGGGTGTCGTCTTGTCTTTTCAGCTGAAAACAGTAACATCTTGTATATTATATGCATAAATGTATTTGTGCAACTGGCCTGTAATATTGTTTACAAACAATTTTCACTGAAAGCTTTCGGATTCTACTTATTCTGGTTTGGTTGGTTTATATCTTAAATCAGGGATGACAAACTCATTTTACATCGTGGGCCGGACTCTCCCCTTTCTGTCAGTGTAAAGAAGTTTGACTGCACATTTAATCTCTGAGAATAATATAAGAATAAGAAGTGCAATATCAACAGCACATCTCAGTTTTTCTGCACGATAAAGAAAAGCTGCTCTGGTAAAACCAAAAAATGTATCTGCACGGAGCTTTGGGCCAAAATTGTAAGAAATGAAAATGAGAACTGATTATTTCTACAGTAGATAGTAAAAAAAACCAAACCCAAAACCCAGGAACTTTTACATCATTTAATCATTTATCTATTACTTAATAACGTTGGTGTAGTATGAACATCCATTGGGAGAAAAAGCTATAAAAGAAAATATTAGCAATCTATACTGCAAAGAATCTGTCTGTTTGTGTCTTTTGTCTTTGTGTGGCACTGTTTGGTTCACACTCACAAACACATCCTTCTCTGACGATGCAGGACAAACAGCAAATTTCAAATCTTTTGATAAAAACTCCTCATCTGAAACTCGGCGTGTCTGCTTTGTGCTTTATATGCAGCTATTTTCTACATCAGCTGCTGCACTCGTGCGTGATGCAGTGAATGAGCGAAGGTCACGATGACACGGTTATAAATGTTAGTGACACAAACGCAGAGGCCTCCCTGCTCTGTTTGCAGAGTTTTAAAGTGTTGTGGACATGCAGCGATAAACAGAGACGGTGATCTTTGTTCTTGGCTCACAGTTTGTTGATAACGAGCTCTGCCAGTTATAAAACCACACAGCCTTGGAAATAGCAGCTTTGCCCTTGATGTCATTCCAGAACATGTTCAGTAAGTCCGCATTTCCTTTGTTTAGTGAAGAACTGGGCACAAGTGTAGATTTCAGGAGGGATAAACCATTAAAGCATTAAGAAGCAGAATTTGTTAATTTTTGTGTAATTGTTGCTCTCTTAGCAAAATAATCTGCAAAACTTATGAATGTGTGCTTGCACAACGACTGGACGTAGTAAGGTTTAATATGTTAAAATATATGAGCTTATTTCTAACATGTTATTAATGTGATTTAAGCTTTTTTAGATGGTGTAAATTAATGATGTTGTCTCTCTGCCTCCGTTATGTTTCTCATGCTTCCTTTGCTGCAGAATGTGGCTGATCTAAATCTTTAACAACATCCTCTGATGCGACCACCAGTGTTACTGTATCTGTAATCTGATGCTGTCAAACCTCTCAGCTCATCAAAAAGACGGCTTGGTTAACTTCTAGCCTCATGGAAAAAGTATTCCTACACCCACAACTCAAACATAACTGCAGTGAAACCACCGAGACCACAGACGTGATTCACCGCTCTTTCCACCCTCCTCCCTTAAATAGCGCCTTTGGGCTCCACATAAGGACGGGCCGCGGGTGGGAGATGGGATAGTACAGGACGGAGCAGCAGCTGTTGTTGGTGTCATATGAAGAGGAGGAGCTCAGAGTTACAAATGGTCACTTGAAGTGTTGCAATCCCTCCTGAAACAGTTGAAACAGTAGCGTTTAGCCGACTGCTAAGCTGCTGTATAACCTCATACATCAGAAGAAGAAGAGTGAAATCACTCCACAGACGTTCGGGTCTGTGAGTCTATACAGGGTTTCTGTGACTGTGACCTTGGCCGCTCCCCTTCAGTTTGATGGTAACAGCAACGCAGAGCCATTAAAACATGAAGCACCAGCAGAGATATGAAGACAAAACCAAACGTAAAAGTAGAAAATTGAAAATTTACAGCCTGATCTTAAAAAATATGCAAACTTTTACTTATAGAAATTTCAAATAAAGTAAGAATTTCTTTTTCAGTCCCATAAAAATCGCATAAACATGGCACAGAGGCCCCAAGAGGTGCACGATGAAGTGAGATTAGTGGCTCAGCGGGCTATTTCAAGCTTAAAGTCAGAGTTTTCAGTGTCTTTGTGCCTGGCTAAATCACAGCAGTAACATATGCTGAACACAGAACCTGGTCAAGAGCAGGTTATGTTCACAGTTTAAAATCGTCTGACAGACCCAGGTATTCACTAATTCTTTTATTCAAAGCATGATGTAAGTGCAATACAGATTCTTCAAGCTGGTAATCAGAATATTGATTAAACCCAAACTGAGTGTGAGTCTCTTTCACACAGCTGGAGCTGCAGCTGCCAGAGCACAGAACACACACCAGGAATACCTACTTCTGTATCTGCTGGCAAACTAAAGCGATTTCCACGTCTCCTTATCAGAGCTCTAAGTCTCAGATATAAACAGCAGCACTGAGGGCGCACTCTGCCATAACATAAATAAACAATAAAATGTTTATTTTACCGCTCAGTGCGATAAATCACCAGATTTAACCATTTTCTGTGACTTAATCTCTTTTTGCAACGACTATGCATTTTAATGATTTTTATCACCATTTTATTATTATGATCATGTGATAAGGGAAGCCTAACAGGGAGAGCTGATAAGCACCGTCATACCTGTTTACTCCAGCTGGGATTTCAGGTTTTGTCAGTTAACACAAGGAAAGTCTGTCTTATAGCATACCATGGTTCATTAATTCTAATTAGCAAAGGTGAAGCCCACAATGCAACAGCTGGTTACTGCCTCCCAACAGCTGTCAGTGAAGGTGGCCACGCCCCTCAGAGAGAAACTATCCACAGAAAACTGTAAGCAGGGTGTTTTAACCTGGAGGTTTATGGGAACTCAGTTTAGGAGCAAGCCTCAAGTGGCCGTAAGAGGAACTGCAGTTTTTATCACATTCAGGCTAATCAACGCCTGCTATTTAGCTAAATCTGATTAAGCACCTTTTTCTTGGTGTACACAATTTTATGCTCATGGTTGAACACCGGACAGTTTTTGTTCTTCCTCATAAGACAAAGCCTACATCCTAAATCCTAAAGGGAAAAAACGCCCACCGGTATTTTAACCTAACTAGTTTAGAAGAGTAGCTTCAGTCTCTGCAGGCTACTGAATTTCATTCCCTTTCAAAAGTTAAACACAGTGTAGTGATTTATACATTTGTCTACCATATGAAAGATCCCCACTTCAGTCCATGGAGGATACACAAATCCCTTTGAGGTTGAATCAGGAAAGGAAAATCAGCCAAATCCTCTGTGGTGACGCCTTTGAAAGAGGAAGCAGCTGAAAGTAGCTTAGCTTAAATGTTGAAGCATTACTTAAATGCATGTTTTACAAGTGTAATTTACTAAATGTGGCCTGTCACAAATATTAATAAGCCCACTCCCTTTCATATAAATGCATCTGGAATAAAAACAAGCCACTAGCTGACGCTGTGCTCTCGTAGTTTAAACATAAATAAATCCATCTATCATTTCCTTTAACATGTAACATCTTTAAAATCAAGATTTCAGACAAACTTGCTAACGAAGTGATTCAGTGCTGTGAAAATAATCTTTGCTCTGTGTGGGTCAGCTGTCACAAATATCTGGGACCAAGGTTAGAGGTGCGAGCAGCTGCTCCGTCATCCACCGTACTGGGAACCAGACCTCCACCCCCAGCTCCAACCACCACCAACAACAAATATACCTCTTTCAAAACAACACGATTGAGCATTAATCAGTTTGAGTTCAGGTGTTATCACAAAAACTGTGAGAAGATCCTGCCTCCTGTGGTTAAATAAAAGCTCTGGACTAAAGCGGATCAGCCCATATGTGTAATAGATTACTCTGAAAGTTATTAATGTAAACATGCAGCCGAACACAAATAGAATTCAGTTTGAATCGCTGCCAGTGATCACATGATCCATCTGTGGGCTGATTATTTTCTTATTTACAAACATAAACATTTTTAACATTGTTGCCCATTTCGGCTTCAGCTCTGCTTTTCTTTGAATTTGATTATTAAAGTTGTGGAGCTGTAATGAGCCTCACAGCTTCTTCTCTGCAGTCTAATAGATGTTTGTTTGTGTCTGGTGGAAAAGAAAAATACATCTTAAATGATGTTGAAAACACTTTTTAACTGTATTAATTTGCTGTTGCCACTCGTGCTTTTTCACCTGAAGAAATAGGAACTATTTTACTGTGAAATACAAGGAGGAGGCTGGTAATCTAAGCACTGGAGGTCCAGCTTCAGCTCTGAAATTTTATTTTTAAACCTTGAGCTCTGTGCTCCTGTGAAGCTGCTCTGAGTGTGTCGCACTTCTCAAAGAAGCACAAATTTTCTCCAATAATTGTCACTCTGCAGAAAACGAGCAGCGTCTTTTCAGTTAAACGTGTAAGAGCTGCACAACACAAGCGCAGTCTACAGATTCTGATTCTCCGAGTGTGCTTATTGTTCCTTTTTGTTGTTTTTAAACTTGATTAGAGATGTGTTTTCAACCAGCAGTGATTCAGGAGTGAAAAACTACTTATTAGAGGAAAAAGAACTAATGTGCCAATTTAAAAAAACAACAACTATGTATTAAGTGTGAATTTATCTGCTGCCTTTTGTGACTGGATCACAGTGTGGGAGGTTTAGGAGACGGAGAGCACCTGTCGATGAGGAGGAGCAGCAGCACTCCTCACATCCACAGTGAACACACACAATTATTCTCTCTGGCATAAAGAGCAGCTTAAGTCAGCAAACTTTCATTTATTAAAGTATAATTTTGAATTAATAACTTATATAATTCATATATAAATGCTCTGATTATTTGCTGTTTGATGCTCAGCAGGAAGTGACTGATTTTAGAGCAATTTCACCGATCAGCTGCTTGCTATAGTCTGAAACATCGGCGTTATTTACAGAGTTAAAACTGGTCGTTGATATTGTTTCCACGGACAGAAATAGAAAGCCATCTGATTCATACCTGAATTGTTTGGGAACAACAGTCACACACAGTCTTCTCCATAGTGTGCGTGGAGAGGATATCCCTAATCTGGATTACACATAAACAACACCTTTATACAGACATCTACAGTGTCTGTGTGTAAATTCTGCCTCATTTGTTGCCGGGTAAACTTATTTATCTGGTCTCTCACAGCCTTCAGCTCTCATGTGCGAATTATAAATATTGATGTGAGAATTTCACACGTTTGTTCTTCTTCTTACAAGCTAGAATCTTCTGTTTGTTTCACTTTGTTTGAAATCTTGATGACAAATTTGCCCGTGCTGGAAAATCCAATCAAACTTTTTAAACCAAGAGTCTCAAGAAAAGGCGGTCAGCTCGATGTAGAAATGGTTGCATTTATAACGTTCATCGTTAAATAAAGAAATTAGTCAACAGAGAAAAGATTCAAAGCTGCTGAGGTCTTACCTGAGCTACAGAGACAGGTGGGCTCATGCTGTTTTCATGCTTGGGCTCCACAACCAACTACAGGCTCACATACTGTAACAGTAATAATAACCCATAATAACTGTGTGCTATACTTTGTGCTATACTGCGTTTATGTCACCTGTACCTGTGCAGCATAAATCCACACGACACAACATCAGCTCCCGACTTCTATCACCTTTCACATGTGGCTGCATTCCTCTGCTTATCTCATACGGGTATTTAAAGAAGCTGACCAGCACTACAGGCGTGTGTGTGTGTGCTCTAACACCCCCTGCGGTACAGTAATATTCCAGCAGCAGCTTCTTCACATTGTTTCCACTCAACAGTTAAATATAAAGATTAGAATAAATTCTAGTTTTTATGATAATAGCATAATTTCATATTGAGATAATTTCATATGTGTTTTGTTTTTATTTCACTTTAATAAAATCTCCTCAACATGCTGTTAAGCATTGAAATTAAATGTATTTTACCTCTTTCTCTGGCCTCGCTCTTGCTCTTCTTCCCTTCCTTTTCGTCTTCTTTCACCGTCTTTCTTTGTTCTGGGTGGTTGTTCACTCACAGGTTCCTCTTAGCTCCGTCCCTCTGTCCTCTGTCCATCTGCAGCAGTGCTGTGTGTGTGTGTATGTGACTGTTTGTGTGTCAGTATCAGGGTCCCCAACAAAGCTGTAACGTATGATTCAACCCCCATCAGACCCTCCTCTTTCGTTTCCCTTCTCCAGCATCCACCTCCATTTCCAAATACAGGCACCCCCTCATCACCCCTCCCCTCCTAGAATAGAATCCATAACAGGCCTGCTCTCCTCTCACCACCCTCCCTCCTTTGGGACCTCAGGGTGTCAGGTGTTAAACTTGGCTTCTCTCTTGTGTGTCTGTTTTCTTTGTTAGTTTGTTGCTCAGCTTTTTCACACCAGCAAACAGGGTTAGCATGGCTCAATAGTTATTTTATGATTACTGCAAACATTAAGTTGTCTAGTGTTTAGTGGATAGTAATAAATGTGCCTGGAATTTAAATGCAACAAAAACTGACAACTGGAGTCATGCACAGAATTGACATCATATAAAAATATCACCTGTGTTGTCTCACGTAAACATGCACTCAATAAATATCAGCAATTCAAATCCAAACAAACCAGACAGCTACAGGTTTGTGATTCCTGATGAGATGCTTGGATAATGCAGTGGTTCACATATCACATAGCAAGCAAATGACTCCTGGTTTGATCCCAAGAAAAGACACATATCCTCTTGGCGTTATGTCAGGAGGGCAACTGGTGTAAAAAAAAAAAAATCTGCCAAATCAAACATGTGAAGCTAACTGCTGTGGTGACCTTTTGTGAATAAGGAGGTAGCTGAAAGTAGCTTTCCTTTGTATAAAAGAAAAAATTAACTGTAAGTCAACCAACACTCTAGTTTTAAGAATGAATCTTATGACATAACTCTGAGGAAAACATCCAGCTCCAAGTTATCGCATAGTCAGTGATACCAATACATTTAACGTGGAAGACATTTGTGACTTTTTACACAAGCTCCTGGAGACGCTACAGTATATGCAAGTGCATTCAGAAATGTTGAAGCTGGTCCCCTGGAAACAATTGTTGATAGAGGAATTCAATGAATGGGTGTTCTTGTTTTAAAGTGACCCTTCCAGTCAGTCTGTGGTTGACAGCATCTCTGCTTTGTCTGTGCTTATGAACATTTTTTATGTTACTTTAGTGAAGCTTAATCTGTTTGGGGGTATGGTAGCCAAACTGAATAAGATGGGGTGAGTTTACGCCATAAGCTTAGTTTTTTATATTCATTTTTTTGTGGAAAACAAACTAATACTTTTATAGTAAGTTCACTTTATTGTGTTTATTTTGCTTTCAGATTGTTTTTAAATCATTAAGGGGTAAAAAATAAATAAATAATTCTACATCTTAAATGAATGTACGTGTTGAATTACGTTTGACTTATGTTTTGTTTTTGTTTTGTTTTTTTCTTCCTGGCACTGGGCTTTTATTTTCTAAACTACGTCGTCCCAGGTACCGGAAGTCGCCTCGTTTCTTCCCTTTCTCTGCTCGGTCTGGATCAAACCGTTTCCGGGCGACAGGGTACCAGCAGTAAACATGGCGGAGGAACTGCTGGAAACAGTGGAGAGACTTCAGTCCCGGCTCCAGGAGAACCAGGAGCCCCGAAAGGTAACGGCCCAGCAGGTCGACACGGACACATTTGGTCGTCAGCACCGATCGTTCCGCGAAACGTGACCGACAGACGTGAGGAAGCCGCGGTCACGGCGACGGCTCCCAGAAAGTCGTAACGTTTTTTAAATGCTGCGTTCACGGCTCGCCCTCCGACTCTGTCTTCTCACATTTCTCGGTTCAGACTGTGATGATGAAGCATCAGCAGTTTCCTGAAGTGGCAGCTTTATTTGCAACACAATGCTAATCTAATTCATTTGCAGAGTATTAAATTAGCATTGGGATAACTGTATGATAAAGAAAGTATTTAAAAAAGACATTAGGAGAATAAGATCAACAGTTCACATTTCTAATACTTCTCATCATTTCTACATGTTGAAATCATAATATAAACCATAGTTGTAACAGACAGTGGAGATAGTTGTAAATATCTCCACTGTCTGTTGCTGCGTACAACAGATGTTTGGGATTATGATTTGGGTGTAATTTATTATAGGGATAATGAAAGTATACACCAGGGAAATCATACCTGCCACTAATCTGACACTGATTCTGGGCATTGATGTGTGTGGTATATAAACAGTTACTCTTGCCTCCTTAAACCAATATAGCTAATAGGATTTCCATTTCTCACTCATGTGTGAGGCTGCAGCTTCAGCTGTTAACTAGGCCACTGAGGAAGACTCACTCTATAGGTCCCTATAATCACAGTCCTCTGTAGATATTGGGGCAGGTGTCTGTCAGTCAGGAAATTCAACATGTTTTAACACTACAATGCTTATGACAGTTCGTCACTCATTCAAGTGAGTTCTTCAGTCACTCAGTGAAGCAGAGACTGAAAAAGTCACTTGAATGACAAAACATTTCTCCCACTGAAAACGTCACATCCAGATTAACAGAGTCAACTTTCAGGGATTTTATTACCTGGAAGATTGAGCATGCATCAGGTCATTTACTTGTTAACAGAAGCTGCATCTGTGCCAGTCGTACACATTTTCACATTTCTAAAATGCAACTTATTGAGTAATAGATTAACAAAAGCTTTTGGCATGGTGTCGTTCATATTTGTGATTATTATTTTATTATTATTTTGTTGGTTTTTTTTTACTGTGTCATGCAGAAAACACCAAATTCCCTAAACAGCTCTGCATTTTTAAATCTTACCTCATCACAGTAAGAACAATTCACACAGCCTGTCGTCTCCCTGGATGTTTTAAAATCTGAATCTTTTTTTTTTCCAACCATTTATTTTCAGTTATAGCAAGTAATTGTAATATATTTATATATTGTAATATATATTGTAATATATATTGTAATATAATTAAACTTATTTAAATTAGTCATACACATTGATTATATAAACTGAAAATGTCATGACCCTCTGTAGCCCACAGAATTGTGGGATTTATTTCAGAGATAGGATACATTCAATTCAAAGTGTGAGTGATACCAATATCTGATTAGATAAAAATACAATATTCTTATATATATCTAGATATTTCTAATCTTTAAAACACACAAAACATAAAGAAATTTCCCTGACATCAGCCATGTTTCATTATTTATTTACTTGTTTGTTGTATATGTCTCTTGTTGCCAGCAGGGAAGCTGCAGAGCGCCCTCTGGTGGACAAACTATGGAACATCACAACTCATAATATGGTTGAATGGTGTTTCTCCCATCTCTTTACTTTCTTAACTTTCATTTATTGACCATTGTAAATTCAGACACACAAACACTGCAAATAGCTGATATTGGCTAAGGGATCGGCCAGGCTCTAGTTAAAATAGATTAAAAATAAAAAGCTGATCATTTAGTAAACCATAATTATGTAGCAGTGTTTAAATTGATATTTCAGGGACCTTTAGGGACTTTAATTGAAATGCAGATGATTGAATAAAATGTAAATGCATGTTATTTGGCTGTTTAGCTGAATCGTTTGGCCAGTTTGGACAAGACAATATCTGGGTATTTCTTGCTAAATGACCATTATCTGTTATTGCATCAATTCAAATTGTAGAGAGGCATTTACCGTATTTATGTGATTTATTATTGTGTCTAAAGTAATCTTCTTTTTTAAAAATTTATCTTAACAACAGTATTTCAGAAGGGCGTCACCACAAACACAGTCGTTTCTTAGTATCTCAGTGTGTTCCGACAGCCTGTGAAGGCACCGTGTGGGACGTCACAGTAATTAAGGGGTTTTAACTTGTTATAACGTAGTTGTTTAACCCTACATTTTCAGCTCAATGTAACGATTGTCAGCTCGTTGTTAGTACATATGGATTTATTTTCTGCCTTTTATCGGAGCAGCTGCACCAAACACGACATATTTGACCCGAAAACCAAACTCGAAGCTAGAGCAGTCGTTAGCCGTTCAGCTAGCTAACGTTAGAAAGTAGTGACAGCTCAGCGGCGACAGGCCTCTGAGATTTACCCGATTCTGGTTAACTGGAGCTGGGCTCCTACTCATGTCCAAACCCGGAGTCTATTGTTAAAGAAAACTGGAGATAAAAGCGTGTAAATGGTGACACACGGCCTCTTGGCTTCGCCTTTGTTTACTGCTGGTGTGTAACAAAGCAGCGTGGATGCGTGTGATGCGTTTGCTGAGCACAAACAAGCTGCACAAGTGAAGCTTTAACTGCAAAAGAAGACGCAAAAATCAGGAGGGAAAAGGTTTTCTAACAGCTCTGCCACGTTAGGCCACCTCATCCTTTAGCAGTGATGGCGCAGAGCTGAGCGCAGATAGTGTGAGTCAGGCAGCAGCTGCAAGTTTCATATGAAGCAGGTCCACGGAGCAGATGGAGCCTCTCTACCGAGAAAATCTCAGAGAGGAAATGCATGAAAATCTGCTTTAACGCCCTGTTCACTTTTCCAGTTTTAATATATAATGAATTGTGATGTACCAGTTGTTTAAGTGACTCGGACTTTGCAGGACAAACAAAAACACAAAGCCTTGCCACTGGGTCCCAAATAATGCAAACCTAATAATGCAATCATGTAATCAAGGCGCACTGAATCTTATCCCTGCCTTTATCTCATCATGCCTGACTGTAACAGACTGATTGCCTTTAAGACCCTCTGTAGTCGCCTTCAGCTACATCTCAGACTTTTTTTTGAACCGTTTGCAGCAGTACCTTGAAATCCTCGGGCAGAGGACTTATGTCTTCTCCAGAGGCTCGGTTGAAACCTCATAATCTGTTACTGAACATGGAAAAGGTTGAAAATGGAGAGTTAGTTTATTTCAGACATGGAAAAGTAATATTTTAAGAGGTTACCGATCCAAATACAAAGACTCAAAAGCAGTCAGCTCGTTACAGTCTGACTGGTCAGGAACCAGGCAAACTAAAGACAACAGACGAATAAATATTGATGGGCGACAAAATGTTTTAAAAATTGATACATTAGAAAAATTGAGAATAATTATTTGAAAATAGCTTATTAGAGTCTCATTGCATTTCATTTTAGATGCTTTTGAACTGATTCCTGTGTTTTCCTTTACATAAAGGAAAAATCCTTTATGTAAAAGAAAAAGGATTTTTCCTTTTTATTTTTCCTTCTAAACTGATCTTGGAAAAAGTGCAAATTGAGGCATGAAATGTAGGAAATTAATTGTTGAATGCTCAAAATTTCCTTGAGTTTACCCTAGCTTCCCCGGTTTATTGTTTTTTAGTGTAATGTGTTTAATTTAAATGAAATGTTTTTGAGATGTTTTAGTTGGTTTTGCAGTCGTTGAATGGTTGTGTAATAACTTTTTGTATTGTTCTAAGTGTTCAGACTGTTATTACAGCTGCCGTTCTATGGGATAACATCTTTGGGTTTCAGTAGGGATCCATCTGTAAATGTGTCGACCTTTATTTAAACTAGAAATAGTGCGGGACATTTTTAAGGCAAGCACAAAAGGGTAAATCATCTCGTGTTACTTGTGAAGACTCTGCAGACGTTAAAGAGAAAAGTTAAGAATAAATATTTCAAATTGGCACAGGAAATATACCCTGCTTCTTCATTTTATGTTTTTCTTATTCACTATGACAAAATAACAGGAAACCACACAAATGTATGAATAAAAATTCATCACCCATGATTCTTTACTCATTATCCAGATGCACTCATTCCAGTGTATGTTATATTAAGGGTGACCGCATGTCCTACTTTTTACCTGGGCCTGTACAGCATATCAGCCCTCCACCCGTCTAAGGTATTCAGACAATGTCCCACATTTTAATTGGCTCTGCTGAGTCTCAAAAGGAGGTGTTGTGTGGATGCATCCCTGCTGAAACCTAAAGATGATTAGCATCTGAATCCTCTGTTTTTACTGGGAAATAAAATGAAAATACAAAAGTGTACAAAGACAAAACCCCCACAAACTTTAGCTCTTGTATATGCTCATAAGAAATTCCTCACATGGTCAATGCCAAACCAGTGCCAAAGAATTTTAGACTGCTAGTAAATACATTATACATTAAAAAGCGACACAAGACGAGCAAATCTCTTCCAGTGTGGATGCAAATTTAGGCCTCTGAAGGTTCTTATCTGTATCACGCTACGATTACATTATGTTGCCTAGCAGTCACCTGTTAACAGGCCACAACAGTCCCAGCAAATTTACTGCTGTTGTTACAATTCCTTATAAGGATTGTTTTTATGAAACACTTGTGTATCTGTTTAAACCACAGGTGTCAGGCGGGCCACACTACAGCTCAATTTAATATCACGTGGGTCAGACCACTTAAACAGCTGTATAAAAATCCGCCTTTATTTTAACGTAAAGAAGTTCTAAATACATTTAATTAGCTGTCTTATGTGTATTTTAATACAAAATAATGAAGTTTGTGGTCTTTCCATTTTTAGTCCTCACACCTCACAGTGTTCACTGTCCAAAGCCATTCACTGGGCTAGTTTGGACCAGGTTAGTTGAGGATGAGCTCTCAAAGTTTTTGAAAACTTTAAAGCAGGTTTTATGTGTGAAAACAGTAACAGCGGGCTAATTAGAAGCTTTAGTAAAGTTAACAGTTGTAGCTGATAAACAGGCGCAGCGTGAGCTGGTGGAAATCCAGCCCGGGCTGCTGCTGTGTGTCATAGAAGCACCTCAGGTTCAAATGGATCTGCTGGACTTTTCCACTGCAAAGCATGAAGCACAGCAGCAGCCAAAGTCACAGCGATAATCATCATATCTTCACGTGTTCAGTATCAGGCTGAGCTCACGACCAGCAGAGCCCAACCCTCATGTAACGAGCACTAAATGCAGCATCAGGTTATTCCTTTAACTGTACAACACCAACACGCCAACTCTTCATGTGGATTAAAACAAAGGCAGGAATAATCTCCTCTGTCACCTTTCGGGGGCTCAACAGTAATATTTACCAAAACAGCAGCTTCAGTAACTGTTTTAGGAAAATAAATTTAAACAAACTCATTCTGCTTAATTTCAGCTCTATATTGTTATTGTTGGACTCAACCAGAGTAGCTTTTACACGGTTCTTGATTCAAAATAATTTATCTTACACTCTGTCTCCCTTAAGTCCAACTTTCTTGTGATTGACTGTATCTCACAAACAAAAGGTTTGAAGAACAGGTGGTCACGTCTGCAGTATTTGAGTCTTTGGCTTCGTCTAATATGAACAACCATCACTGTAACATAAAATAAGGAAAGGCTCTGTGCTGGAATCGGGACTCTTTCTCCAAATGATAAATTTTTGTTTTTCCTTTCTTTTTATTTCAGCTGCTGAAGACTCTGAAAAGACTCGGGGAGCTTCCTATGACTGTGGACATATTGGTGGTAAGGATGTGTTGCTTCATCACCTCCAAACTGTCGATGCAAAAATCAGAGGGAAAATATTCTAGATAAATGAGTGGGACAGCAAGTTGACAGCTTCCCTCCTGAACTTGTTTCTGACCAGTTAAATCGCTTGCCTGGAGCTGCCAAAGCATGACTGTTAAATCTGGGAATTTCTCTCATAGGAAACTGGAGTGGGAAAGGCTGTGAACTCCTTCAGGAAACACGAATTAGCTGGAGAGGTGGCAAAAAATCTCGTAGCCAAATGGAAGAAACTGGTTCCTCAGTCTGGAGACAGGTATCGGCTGCACACCTCTTCCTCGACATGCATGACTTTAGCTCTCATGTGTCTGTACGCTGTGTGCTCTGTTTCTGCAATGGTCGTATGTAACGATGACTTTTCAGTACAGAAGATCCAAACCTTCAAAATAAAACCCCCAAATTAAATGGCGTCATCTGCAAAAACTGAGTTCTGTCTCCATCTTTCTTCCTCAGACCCAACAGCCACGGCTCCAGATCTCACACGCAGGCTCGAGGCCACGACGCGAGCGGCAGAGGAGACCATAAACGTCCCCGAGAGCCCTCGCCTGAGGAAGACCGCTCCTACGTAGAGGAGGAAGAGGAGGAAAGAGGTTACCACACCAACTATTCGCCTTCACCTCCTCAGCACGACCAGTACAGTCCCCCACAGCGAGGAGGGTATCACTCAGACGAATACGAAAGCCCTGAGCCCGAACCTGAACCCAGCCCGCCACCACCTCCTCCCCCTGTGTCCCGCAAAGACGTCCGCCACACCAAACCAAACAAGGAGCCGAGCAAGAACCACCACAGCGACCGAAACCGAGACGAGGAGCGGCGGCAACGCCACGCACAGACGAATAGCGATAGAGAAGGCGGAGGAAGTCAGGGGAAGAAGCGAAGCGGAGACCGAGAGAGACATCAGAGTCCGGTACAGAAGGCTGCCAAACACAGCAAGAAGTCAACCACGCATGACAGCAGGAGGGAGGAGAAGAAGAAAGGAGGAGATGAAGGTGAGTTCGATACTTGTTATTAATCTCGATCTCTCTTCCACAGCATGTCTTTTGTCCTGTCTTCCTACCGGTCGCAGCAGATGGCCGCCCCTCCCTGAGCTCGGTTCTCCTGGAGGGTTCTCTTCTGTTAAAAGGGAGTTTTTCCTTCCCCCTGTCATTAAAGTGTTTGCTCATAGGGGGTCATATGATTGTTGGCTTTTTGTCTGTATGTATTGTTGTAGGGTCCACCTTACAATATAAAGCGCCTTGAGGCGACTGTTGTTGTTATTTGGCGCTTTATTAATAAAATTCACAAGAGCTACAGCGCCTGCCTATGTAGGCAGCTGCCCCCAACCACTACAGGAAACAATAACCAGCTGCTCGAGTAACTGATAGCAGTGGTTAATCTAAAGATAACAGAAGAAAAAAACATCTGCAGAATTATGAGCACTTTAAAACAGTTTAAAATCAAAACATCTGCAGCTCGCTGAGACACCTTCCTGTTGCCTTGCTTGTGGGCGCATACAGGTGACTGCATCACTCGAGTCTCATTTGAATAACAAATTAACCTTTTAAAAGCAGTTGACCAGTCTTTTTAATCTTTAAAAGACTGCAGTCAAATATCAGGTTCACAGAAATAATTTTTCATGTTCCACTCAAGATCCCAGTTTATCTAAAGATACCAAACATGTCAGAATTAATTTGTTACATGTAGCCTGAATAACAATTTAAACTATAACTACACCATCTTCTCCTCACTAAAAGCCCATAAATGTCTTACTGAAAGATAATCATCTTCTTGTTGTACTGTGTAATGTTTTACTTTGCTATGAAGGAAATAAGCCGTGAGATTTAGGGGCACTTAAATAATCTTCTTTCTGTCATTTAACTCTTGATTTCTGGTACTTATACCACAGCCAAAACAATTACTATAGAAGGTTAAAGGCAATCATTGTGTGGTCATTTGTGCAGCTCTGTGCAACAGGAAGGTTGTGTGTGTTTTATCAGCTTGGATCAAGAAATATGGCCACAACACAGAGTGACTTCCTGTTCTGAGGAACTGAGCGATCGTAGAAACAGCACGAGAAACTCCTCTGACAGGAAGTGACAAAGTGACATTTTCAAACTGTTTTCTTGTTTGGTTCATTAACCACAGCATGCATGTGTGAAGCAGATAGGGGGGTGTGTGTTGTTAGGTGATTGAGTAATTAGTTAGTCACTAGTAATTAGGAGTTAACAATTTTTATAATGTAATAATAATTAAAACTTCACTTATGAGGAGGCTGTAACGGTCCGTTGTGCTGGAGGGAGCGGAGCGTGTCGATTTATTGGTCAGTCTGCATCCTCACCCTCACCTATAGTGATGATCGTTGATGCAATCAGCAGAAATGAGTTTCATCTAAAGGATGCCTGGGCTCTACGTTAGAGATCGGACAGGGAGACGCTGTTCCTCCACATCGACGGGAGCAAGATGAGGTGGTTTAGGCATCTGACTGGGACGCTTCCTGGACGCCTCTTAGGTGAAGTATTCAGGCGTGTCGGTGTTGGTGATGTCACTGTTGGTGCTCTTGCAAATGGCGGTGCGTACAAAAAATGATGGTTATGTCAGGTTGTCATGCACCTCTCGGTTTTTAGCTCATCTGGCCAATAAAATAGAAACGCTTATGCTGTGGCGAGGCACCCGTCTGTCTGTCCGTTCACAAGAATCACTCCTCCTCCTCAGGTTTGAATCTAGTTTACACAGAGTGGTCACCTAATGGGTCTTCACAGACATTGTGCTCAAAGGTCCAGGTCATATTTGTTGTTTTGTGAGCAGTAACATGTGAATTGTGCTGCACCGTTAGCCAGATAGGCTACTACGTCGTTCCGATTGTGGCTTGAACCTCCAGACAAGATTTCTGATTTCTTTGCTTCCTGCCTTAAATTCTACTCTTATAAAAGTGCTGATGTCCATAAATCCAAAATAAAATCCTGGATTAAAGTCTTTGTTTTATATTTGTCATTTGTTGAATATTTTAAGAGAAATTAATGCAGTATAATAAATTATGATCTTCATATTTTAGGGCGACCACGAGTGCCGAAGGACTCTCCACCTAAGGAGGAAGAAGAGGACTTCGAGGTGCCCACCATGTCCTTCGAGTCCTTCCTCACATACGACGCCCCGACGTCTGTGAAGAAGAAAAAGAAAACACCGTCAGCTTCATCTTCATCGCACAGTCGGCCGTCTCACTCCTCCTCGTCAACGTCGTCTTCCCATCGCACACGAACACCTCCACCTGCATCCTCCTCTTCGTCCTCTTCTTCTTCCAAAGCGCGCAAGGCGAACGGCGCTCAGAGTACCAAGAGGACGCATTCGGGGACAGCGGTGACGACGCCATCGAGAAGCAAGGAGGTACCGACTGTTTTTAAACATGTTATTTATCTTTTTATTTAATCAACATAGAAAATCAGCAAAATGGGGAAATTTGTCAGGTCTGTGCGATGCCATGATCTGTTCAGCTATTGTAAAGAAACTCCTGCTTAACACTGTGAAAAGGTAAAACTAGACTTCTAACAGGTGTTAAATCGTCCTTAAGGATTCAATTCAATTTTATTTATATAGCGCCAAATCACAACAAAAGTCGCCTCAAGGCGGATGACTTGGAGAGTAGAAGAAAATGACTGCCAAAACCCAGAGCAGATCTCTGATAGCATCGATGAGCATTTTTTTAATTTCAAGCATGACTCAGTGTTTAAACCGATGACTCAGCTTTAGTTTTCAGGGTGTAAACGTACTTTTCTAACCTTGGAGTGAGCCGTAACTCAAACTCCTTCTGTGAGCGTCTTCTGCAGCTGTCAGAGTTTTTTCAGTGAGGAAAACTGCAGCTGACATTTGTGTAGGGTTCCTTCTCTTCATTGATAAAGACCGACAGCTCAGAGGGTTCATCCACTCATTGTGACATTAAAGGCTCTGCAGTGATTGTAGAACTTGCTGCTTGCTGCCGTCGGTTTTGCAGTTAGAACTCTGATGGTGTCATGTTGGTGAAAACATCAGATCAGTGAGATGCCTTTAGCCTTTAGTTTTGCTTTTATCTTGTGGGATTTTGTTTCCTAGCAACAGTTGATAACTCCAGTGTCAAGGTGATGCAGACAGAAGCAGAAAGTAGAAACACCAACCACAGATTGCAGATACAACATAGGTGTGGCCTCCGGGTCTGAAACGTGAGGCCTGCACAGGAGTTCTTTAAACCTGCATTGTTCATTATAACAGCCAGCAGGGGGCGACTCCTCTGGTTGCAAGAACATGTTTAACTTTGTAAAATTCTGTGGGAAAATTACCTATAAGCCCACATGGTTTATGACTTCAGTAAACACTTTAATGATTCATTTATGGCCTAAATCGCTAGTTTAAGGTCTTATTTAATAAAAAATGTTCCTCATTTTGTAAATTATGATGCAACTGTGAGAAATACAGATGATAAAGCAGAGAAATGCAAACAAAGGTCAGTCCATGTTTATGCTATGCTAAACTAACCGTGTACTGGAAGAGCTTCATATTCAACATAAACAAATAAGAGTGTCAAAAGCATCTTGTGCAAGTGTCAAATGTTGGACAATAATAATACGATTCATTTCAAACTTAGTTATATGGCATCAATTCTCAATAAGTCACCTCAGGGTGCTTTTATATTATAACGACCCTATGTTATTAGAATGAAAACTCGATAAATAAGCCAATCCTCGAAAAACAGACACTTGGTGAAAGTGGGGAGGAAGAACTCCATTTTTAATTAAAGGAAGGAACCTGCAGCAGGGACAGTGAGAGGAAGGTATCGGCTGCAACAGTTGAAAGCTGGGTCTCCAGCTGGAATAAAGCAGTTTCCAATGAAAGAGTTCAGTTTAAAAGCTTGACGTCAGAGCATCAGGTCAGCAGCACAACCAGGAAGATGCTGTTGTGTTTTACTGACATTCACAAGGTTCTGCAACATGAGTTTGTCAGACTGCAATGTTCTTGATTGTTTGAGAGAGAAGGTTTAGCAGAAATGAGTTCATCTATTTCCCCAAAATAAAAACAAAGTGGATGTTTTACAAAAGCAAAAGGATAAAGAGCAGCTCATAAAACCATCTGAATGTGAACAAGAAGACGACCTTAAACGGGGGATTGGCCAAATCTTGAACTTGTTGAACTCTCCTCTTTCTGAGTAAATCCCTCACTTTGATGAGCTGTTTCCACATCACTGCATCCAGTTACTGTGCAGGTTTAGTATCCATCTCATACCCCAGGACCAGCATTCATTTTAGAGTTGTGCTTCTTCTTCTGTCATATTTAGATTTTCTTTCATTGAGGTCTTGACTTTTGTTTTTATTTTTTGTTTAATTGATACCCTACCTTACCTTTCTGAGCTGTTGTTACCTTTCTGATAGTTTCAGACAAATAATGAGTTGTTTCTGATTATTTGGCTGCTATAAGTCATTTCCCATCTTTTGGGATAAATAAAGTGTTTCTTATCTTGTTGTAGGTTTACGAAGCTGTGCCGACTGTTCCTGAAATCCAGCTGCCAGCGATTCAGCCCAATTACAGACCTCTGCCCTCCATTGACATCACACCGCTGTCCCCTCAGAGACGCAAAGGTAAGGCCCTCGCCCCCAATATCAAAACTTTTTCATTATGTTATTTCTCGTTTAACTGCTATGAGAACACCAAACTCTGGCATCAAAAAGGTGAACCCTTCCATGAGTCTTTCTGTGCCTGTATTTGTGCATAAATTAAGCGCCTTAAAATGTTTTCTTTCTTTTTTTAAGTGGTTGTTGTTATAACTTAGAAACAAATACTTTTAGTTAACTTTGTGACATAACGTCTCACTTCATGCAGAAACTTGAGTGCAGTTGTGGCTGAGGAGCAGGTGAAGAGAGGAACCGCTTCTGACTGAATGACAGATGCTTTCTAGACTTTTTTTCCTCATTCTGTATCTTTGCACTTCTGAATCAGGTCACACATGTACCTGCGAGTGATTTCTCACATTCGTGCACATTGCGATCTGATCTGGATTTTCTTGCCAGCATCAGCATATCTGCAAACATTCTTCCTCATCCTCTACATTCAGGCTCACTCTGACGTTCGCTCGCTTCACTTTCAGTTCCTGTGTGCAATGAAGAGGATGATGCAGGCTTCACGGGGAAGCGGTTTAACTCCAAGATGGTGGTCTACTCAGGATCGAAGACCGCCTACCTGCCCAAGATGATGACGCTGTACGAGCAATGCATCCGTGTCCTGCAGAACAACATCGACTGTGAGTGGATATGCAGTATTTCTCTCAGTCTCTGAGCCTCCCTGCAGGGGGCAACAAGGGCCTGATGATGCCACGGAGTTTGACCATGAATATTAAAGCTGATGAGAGGAGTTTAATTTTATCTAAAGTGTAGTATAGCATGTCGTTTTTGAAGTTTAATTTCTGTGTTTTACTTTTATTTCTCTGCCTGCTGCTTTTAAACAACTGCAGGATTTTACGTTTTAGAGTTTTTAGTTTCATCACAGAGGTATGTGATTGGTTTGATCTGTTTCCCTGTTTGTTAGCAGGATTACTCAGATAGTGATGGACTGATTTGCAGGATAATTTTAGCAATGTAGGTCTGGGCCCACCTTGAACAGAATAGATTTTGGAGTCAGTACAGTTTCAGATCAGGGTTAGCTTTTGTGTTTAGTTTCTCTTTCTCTTTACGATAACTCTAATAACCTTGCCGGAGACTAAGTTCATGAATAGCGTGGGGGCAATTTCATAGCCTTGAAGGTGCTATTGTTTTGCTCTTCACTCACTGTGATGGTCTGTGTAGGTACCAGGTGATCAGAGTTCACAACAAAGGATAAAAGTACAGCAGAAAGTCTCCACAGTCTTTCAAAGTCAGTATCTACTCAAATGTGGTCCTTGCCTGAACTCCACCCAACTGCTTTTTGTGTTGTCGAATAGGAACGTGTCTGCAACTGTGCATGCACATGAACAAAAAGTGTAATCCCACCCTGACGATGCCTCTCTGCTCTTTCAGCGATCGCTGAGGTGGGAGGAGTGCCGTTCGATATCCTGGAGCCGGTTCTGGAGAGATGTACCCCAGAGCAGCTGTACCGCATCGAGCAGAGCAACCAGGTAACATGTCAGACTTCAGTGAAACTTTTAATCTTAAAGCTTAATGTGAGGAAGGAGCGTGGAATCAAAAAATGTAGCCACAAAAATAGCTAAAACGTCCACATTGACCTCTTTGATTTTTATCCTTCAGCCATAAAAGACTGATGGGATATTTTTGTCACCCCGTTGTACCGGTAGGTGAGCGGCGTGGACACCCAGGTTTGTGAATGCGATATCTCGAGAACGAGGCGATGTAAGACTTTCAGATTGATATCACAGGTGTATCTACTAGCAGGCTGAGTGCTAGCATTGGTGGCCACCGGTGTTTTTATAAGAAGTGAAAAATCTAGAGAATTTTCACTTCTTATTTTATTCCACTGAAATAGAATTAATTTGCACAAACTGCAAAAGTTTTGTTTTCACAATAGAAATATAAGGTGGATAAATCTTTTAGCATCATTTGCTTTCTTTTTCCAAACTTTGTTAAAAACTATCAAGCTGTATTTTATGAAACTTAGGAGGATGAACTCTGAATGGCTGCTACACATGTAACACTTTTACAAGCAGAGCAGTTATTCATCATTAAAGTTCATATTCGTCATTAAAGTCGGTCGCCTGCCTCTTTGTCTCCATCTTTTCTGTCTGGCGCAAGTTTACAGCTTTCCAGAAAATATTATAAAATATAAAGTTTGGATGTTGAGAAAGTTGTATTAATGTCACTTTTTGTCATGAGAAATATGGGTATACATCCCTTTTTGAAGATTCTTCTCACCTCCTTTTAGTGGTTCACGGAGGAATCGGATGAGCTGTGGATGCGTCACTGTCGGCGTGACTTCAAGCGGGAGTCTCCGCAGGAGTACGAGTCATGGAGGGAGTTGTACCTGAGGCTGCACGACGAGCGCGAGGAGCGACTAAGGATGCTCACACAGAATATCACGTCTGCGCATGCCAACAAACCCAAAGGTGGGACGAGCTTTTGCAGTTTTGTATAAATCGACACATAAAGCACAAAGAAAAAGCTTTTTGGGATTTTCTGTTTGTTTCTGTAGTTATGATTCATGATGATTTTTTTTATATTTTTAAGGCTGTTGAGTGTTTGACCGAGAGTGTTGTTTCCTCTAACAGGACGTCAGGTTAAGATGGCGTACGTAAACTCTGCCGCCAAGCCGCCCCGTGATGTTCGCCGCCGACAGGAGAAGTTTGGAACCACCAGTGGTTCGACAGCCAGCTCCACAGCAGCTGCAGCTCCTATCAAGTGAGTACAGAATAAGATCAGGGAGAAACCGAGAGGATGTTTAGAGATTTCCTGATAAATATCACAGACTGAGTTTCAAATCACGAGGAGGAAGATCTTCTCTATCGATGCACACAGCTGCAGACAGAGCTGTGTAGGGTTTTTTTTAATATTCACCACAGTGGCTTTCTTCCTGTGTCCTTCAGAATAAGACCGGCTACCACTGACTACTCCGGAGAATCAAGCCAGTCGTCTTCCTCCCAAAACAACCCTCCTCCCGCTGGTTCATCCCGCTTCTCTGCACCGAGCGGAGTAGGACACGCCGCCCGGGAAAAACCTCAAGTCAAAAGTAAGTCTTGCTGAAAGCACCATTGAGGATTTCTTTTTTTCTGTGTGTGTCTTTTAATCTAACAAATCACTTCTTCCTGTTTCCTTCTTCCCCACAGAAATCGCCCCCATGATGGCCAAAACTATCAAAGCATTCAAGAACAGATTCTCCCGCCGGTAGTGTGAAAGAGACTGAATGTATTTTATGTGATTTTAATTACAGTGTAGCGGAATTGGACTGGAGACCCTCCAACCCTGCGCGCACACTTTCAGCCCCGCAAACATCACATGAACTTTGCAGTATTTGTGGAAAAATGGTTAACTTCCCTTTTTTTTCTTTGTTTTTTTTTTTTTGTGGGGGTGGGTTGATGTTTTTTTTCTGTGGTGACGTCTGTTTTGCGGGTCTTAAATTAAGTATTTAAATCCTAAACGATGGTACACATGGTAGAAGGACACACACAAACACAGTCAGTCTGTTACTGAATCATGTTTTCCAGCAGACGGTTTTTAAAGAAAGAGTTTTTGGGGGAATTCTTGCTGCGAGGTTAGATTAGAGGATTTTTCTATCGCTTTCTCCGGCAGCACAAAGACTGGAAAGAGGGGAGCAGCTCGTTTTCAGCTGTAACAAAATCAGCCCCAGCAGAACCTTTAATTGTCATTAATAAACATGTACATTTGTACACAGCCAAAACGTGCACAAAAAATTTGTGACCTTTTAAAAAATTTGCCTCAAACCTGCATTCTTTCTAATGGCCAGTAGGGGGCGTCTCTGAAATTATATTGTATAGAAGTCCATGAGTAAATTCTTCTAATGTGATCCGTAAACTCAGTTAACATTTTCCTGAAGAGTTTATGGATTCAGCTGCTAATTTTAAGTCTTAATCAATGAAAAATAAAGTTAATGCTGTAAATTATTTTTGCTAAATAATTGAAATTATTTGTGGGTGGCCAAGTCACTATGTTAGCCACCCGAGTTTTAAAACTCTCAACTCAGTGCTGCACTAACCAGTGGGTGATGTCGTGATGGCCACATCCAGCTTTTATATACAGTCTGTGACTAATTGCACTAATCAATTTGTTTCAAATTTTCTTTTTTTTCAACCCCTCGCCTGTAAAAGGCTGACAGTGTACTGTCATCACTTGGGTGGCTGGGAGGGCAGCGTAGGATTTTGAAATTGATAGCATCGGTGCATCTACTAAAAATCTCAGATGATTTTAAATCTCAGTGACCTCGACCTCAAGGTCAGGGCTAGAGGTCAAGTGTATGAATGTGATAACTCAAGAAGAAACTCACCTAGGATTTTCACATTTATA
>NW_005187494.1:2289366-2299029 GCF_000239375.1 Pundamilia nyererei
GTTTGTTTTTCTCCCTTGTTTCCTGTCTTTGTGCCAAGCCAAGCGGTTCATATTTATCATATGAAAGATGATAGTTTTATCTGTCTTCTAATCAAACTAGTAATGAGCATATTTCCCAAAGTGCGAATCTTTTCCTTGTAAGGGACAGAAAAAGGGCTCTTATTTTAAAAACAGTCAGCTGTTGTTTCCCCTATGACCAAATGATACACTACAGTGGGAAACTTTTACACTTTTACTCTTGTTTTGTCTCTTAATCGCATGCACCGTGCACGTCCCGACACCCGAGACATCAGCTGGATGGTGGGGGACTTTAATCATGTTTTGCCTGGTGCATTTAAAAAAAAATGTGTTTGGCTAAGATGAAAGCACAGCAGAGCGTGCGGCGTCGTAGACTTACTTTAACCCTCCTGTGGCTTCAATTCATGTTTCCCTGCTGTCGAATGTGTGCTTCCCTGTTTTTATCTGCTTCACTGTGACAAACTGATTGAGTGAGGGGAGATTTGGAAAAAGAACCATAAGTTGTCTGCAGCTGCAGTCCATGATGATGATGATGATGATGAAATGTATTTATTTTCAACACTGGGACCTGGCACCCCACAACATGGGCCTGAATGGAAGTAGATTACAAATTGTAATTTTATTAGATTTTAATAAATGTTATATGGTCATTTTTATTAAAATTGACTTTTTTCCCTGAAGCTGTTTGTGTGGGTCTCTTTGTCACATCACTTTTAGTAGTTCAGCAATCGCTGAGCGTTTTACAGGGCTCAACGTGATTAAATGAATGAGAGACAGAAACGTTTTTTTAACAGCTATTAAAAAGACTGAAGCAGGAGCCTCCTTTATTTTTGTTTTTAACCTGTATAATAGTCACTTTCTTTTACACATAACTTTTCCAGATTCCTTGTAATGAACGTGTTTTTGATATGAGGACATCATTAAATCCAGGTTTTTGTACATTTTGCTTTATGCTCATGTCGCTTTTATTTTTATGTGACACTTGTAAACAGTTTGCGACACTGCCGGCGTTTGGTGGTAAGACTCGTGAGCCAATCTGATAGCACATCGCTTGTGTTTTCCTCTTCGCGTCGTAAAGTGGCTACGTTGTAGCAGATGACAATTTCCTGTGGGGATCTTTTTCTTTTCAAAATAAAGTGTCTTGAAAACTCATAATTTCCATTGAAAAAGCTCTGTTTGCGTTGGAAAGCTGAGCTAACTGAATATACCAACCATTTCTTTTCTTCAAACTAAGACTAACCCTTTCTTTTATAACAGTCAAAATCAAAATCAATTAAATAATCATTTTACTTTTAAGGATCTTTATTACTGGGCCACAATACATGCAACACATTAGATATCTTCTCACCTACAAAATGTACAATGCACAGTATCTGAAGCACAAATGAAGCATTTGAATTAAATTCCAAAGGCTATTATTCTGTTCACCGCATTTTAATTTTAAAATTAGCCATTTTTAAAACTTCTCAGTCTTTTAAGTATCAGCTGCTTAATTTGATGTGTTTCCACATGATTATTAGTAATTTAACAGTTCAGAAAGGGAATTTGGTCTGAATGCACGAAAGGAATCTGAAATAATTCAGTGCAAAAAGTTTTTTTTTAGTTTTTTGGATGTTGGAATCACTGCAGTAATGATAATGAACTGTGGAAAAGACACGTACAGACTGCTCATTCTGGAAAGAAAAAAAGGTTAGACCTTATTTCAAATTTACAGAAAGACAAAGTTACTGCTTAGAATGAGAAGGATCAGTCAAAACAAAAAAAACGAATAAAAAAACATTTTTTAATGGTAATCAATGTGAGACAGGTGATTTCAATCACACGACCAAGGTGCACATGAGCTAATCAGTGAGTTTGAAAAAAATTAAAGGAGATGTAGAGGTGTAAAAAAAAAGTACTTAAGAGATTTTTTCAGGTTTTAAGGGTTTTTTTTCACTGAGTGATAAATAATACTAAACCACGTTTCGAATTGACGCAAACCTTTGAAGTTTTATTTTGAAATTCTTGCACCGGAACTTACCTCGTGACTTCACGTAACTTGACGCAGACGTCACTACACGCTTCCAAGTGAAACTTGCTGAGCTCATTTCACTTTATAAAAACGCTCCAGCGCGAACGCTACATTTTATTTCTACCTGGAGTGATTAACGAAACCGGCCACGATGTCCGGACACGGTCATGGTCACGGTCACGGATGCGGGTGTGAGGGTGAGCATGAGCCCGCGGAGAGGGGCCTGGAGTATGGACTGTATCAGAAGATCGACCTGGAGAAGCTGCAGTGTCTCAACGAGAGCCGGGACGGAGACGGCAAGCTGGTGTTCAAACCGTGGGACCAGCGGAACGACCGGAACAAGGTAACACCTCTCCCCCGGGCAGGTGTCCAGGTAGAGCGCACGCTGCGGAGCTGCGCAATATCCAAACTAAACTTTACCGAGCTTTGAGGTGCAGGTTCAGCCTGGTCATGGAGTCAGCAGCTTGACTTCAAGTCCTATAACTTTACCAGATATTGATCTATGAAGGTAAAGTATTGATTTTAGATTGGTTTGTAAATGGGTGCACCAGGAGCAGGGCAGCAAACACGCGCAAAAGACACTGATAGAAACAAAATGGTTATAAAGAGAGAAAAAACATTACCACAAAGTGATCACAATAAGAGAAAACGACCACAGAATTGCCTTAAAGAGAGAGAGCGCCTCAAAAATGGTTAGAATTAAACAACAAAGACATAAAATGACCAAAGAGGTACACAAATTATCCACAAATAAAGCATAAAATTGGCACATAAAACCATTATATGATCACAGAAGACTCGCATAAACTCAAAAAAACCCCACAGAAGAATGTCAAATGACCACAGAGACATATAATGTGACCCCCGAGCAAAAAAATTGAAATGCAAAGAACAACCACAAAAAGAAGCTCCAAGTTGCCTTAAAGTAGGACAGAATAACATTATGACCATTATAAGCAAAATCTGATGCATAGTGACTTCAAAATATCCAAAGTAAAAACAAAAGAACTGAATAGAGGTTCAAGCAATCACAGGTATTTATAAAATGACCAAAGAGTGAAACTTGACCACAGAAATACCTTTAAAAACAGAGAGAAAATGGTTACCACAAAATGACCACAGTCAGGTGCATAAAGTGTCCAAAAATAATCAAAGTAATGGGTAAAGCAACCAAACTGAGACGTAAAACAATCAGTGATCGGTAAAGTGAGCACAAAAGTCAGAAACAAGACTCAAAGCACCTGCACAGAGACACAAGAAATTACCAAAAAGACACTCGAAATAACCACGAATTTACTTAAATGGCCTCAAACAATCAAAGCAAGATACAACATGACCACAGAGATGCGTGACAGGATCACAAAAGTGCAAAATAACCATAAATGACCAAAGTCAGGCATGAAATTACTGCAGAGAGCAGCAGGAAAAAAAAATCACCAAAACTGGACCCAAATTGACCTGTCAAGTCAACAGTCAAGGACCCAAATCTGGAGCTGAGGGATTTCAATGTTTTCAGTCTTTTAAGAAGTCGAGAATAAATGTGGGGGGGAAAAGGTATATTTTCCACCACAGTTAACTGATCGTATTCGGAGGGTTTTTTTTGGTTTTTTTTTAAAAAGGACATTTTAAAAATCATGAAAGGTGATTTAAAAAAAAAATAAAAAATTGTTTTCTGAAACAATCACAAAATGAGTCACATTTAAATGGAAAACACCTTGAAGTCTTATAATTTCTCAACAGGGACTTTAATGAAACCTCCCACACAGTCTTACAGATCCAAAAACACTGTTGTTGACTTCAGATATGTAATATTTTCATATGTCATTTATAAAATATTTTTAAAATAAGCCACATTTGACTCTGTGAGCTTTCACAAGAAGCCTCGGGACAGCTGAGGAGGGATCAGCTTTGTGAATATTGTTGTTTATGATTTCCCACGCAGCTGTCTGCTTTTTTTTTTTTTCACCTGAGCACAGTTTCAGTATGAGACATTGTTGTGTCCGCTTTAATTTTAGTGAAGCTCTTAATCAGAACTGGTGACGTCATATCAAACGCAAACATCTGCGGCTGCCTCTGTTTTCTGTAACCATAACGCCTTGTTTTTCTGTTTGTAGTTTGTGGACAGCGACGCAGATGAAGAGCTGCTGTTCAACATACCGTAAGTCCCAAAACGATGATGATGATCATGATCATCATCATGCCTGCATGTTCTTCTATTTCTGTATGACACAAAAAACACTGTATGCGTCTCAAAGTGATTTAGTGTATAAAATCTGTGGGCAGATACTTTTCATACTACGGAGCCCCGTAAGGGACATGGGGGGGGGAAAAAAAATTAAGACTGACTTTTGCTAGATCCCGAGTTAGTTTTGCGAGATCTCGCAAAAGTTCATCGTAGTTATTTTTTTCCTCCCATGTCCCTTGCCGGGCTCCGTATTATACTTTTAAAAAGAAAAGTAAAAAGAAAATATTTGGAAATTACTATTATAGTGCTGTCAGCGTGACGTTAACACCATAACTGCATCAACGGGGCAAATCTATGTTAACGAGTTACCGCTGATCGCCCAGTGCGTGGGGCTGGACGGTGTTAACGAGCTAACCGCGCTAACGAGCTAACCACGCTAACGCCATGCAATGATTTTCATTTTCTCGAAAGTTGACAGCGCGCCTTATGTATAAATTCCGGCTGTGCTTACTGACCGCGAACCGATTTTATGTGGTACACGGCGCTCAGCAATCTGTCAAAAAATATTTTAGTACGACTTTGGTAAGCTACGGAGCTGCACTGCTTAATGGATTGTCGGAGTATTACGGCTACCGTAGTCTGGAGCCTCGCGTACTGTGCCTTAATGTAATATTACCGTATTGTGTGTGTATAAGGACCACAAATGGCACCTGCTCAGCGACGTGTTTACGAAGTGGATTTCAAACTCCAGGCTGTCAGTCACGCAGTAAAACTTGGGAACAGAGCAGCTGTGAAATCTGTCTTTGTTATGCTCATCGTCTTTTAGTTTACATTTTGACTGCACAATTGTGAGCTTTTTGTTATGCACAAAAACAACATTGTTTTCTTTTATTTATGGAGCGTTATTTTTAATAAATGCTCATAATTTATTTTTGAGTAATTTTTTTCATGTACATCTATGCTGTATGTTAATAAAAGTGCCTGTGTGACATCTGGGACACAGCTTTGATTAAGAACTCTGTTTGTTCTTACTTTATGGCTTTAAAAAATATCGAGCTATATATCCTATATCGCCATCCAGCTAAATAAATATCGAGATATGAATTTTGGGTCATATCGCCCAGCCCTATGTCAGAGTTTCTGTTTGCACATCAGAAGTCTGTAGCATACTAACGCACGTGTTGCAGATGTGAGACATGACAAATGGTTCAAAGGACATGAGGCCCGTGGGCCAGAATCAGCCCTCTAAAGACCCCACTATCCCACTGGATAAGGACCAAAGTAATTAAGTAATGGATAAACAGTTAAATGTTTTGACATCCTTGATTCTTAAAGGGATTCACTTTTAGTCATGGGGCGAGCAGAAGCTCGGAGTTTCATTAATGTGTTCATCTTCAGGCAGCACAGTTCTCAGGTGCCCCTCAGCAGGCTTCCTGAAAGTGGTCAGTTAGATAAAGATGGGCTGTATCAGTCATTTAGTCAGAGCCTGTATTCACAAACATAAGAATCTTCTAACTTGGGCTGAAAATATCAGCAATTGAAATCAGTCAACAATCAGCCATTCAGAATCCTCTAATAATGAATTATTGTAATTATGTGAACTACAAATTCTGCCTTCTCACTTGGAGTGGCTTTTCAGCAGCACTACACATTTTCTCTTTGCTTAAGAGCCTCTTCAGCCTCTTCGAGTCCTCTTCAACACTTCTCTCAGTATTTATCTTGGGAGTTCATGTAAGAGGTAAAACAATTTGTGATTATCTTTTACCTTTGCCAGATTTAATGCCCAACTATTAGAGGGATTCTTAGAAAACTTCTCAGTATTAACTTCACCAGGATCTACTTTGTGAATACAGGTCCAGCTCCAGTGGATCCCCTGAATTAAAAATATGGAGCAGCAAAGGTCCCCTTTCATCAGTTATATATAAAGTTTTAGCCCTGACTCTTGTAATTTTAAACCAAAGCTGGTTCTAATTTCATTTCTTTGTTTTCCCAGCTCTGCATTTGTTTATCATGACAGCTCCTGCCTCAGCGTCTCAGCGTGCGTCTGCACCAAAGTAACCGTGTGTCATCTCTTTCAGTTTTACTGGCAGTGTGAAGCTAAAAGGCATCATCATCTCCGGAGAAAATGATAGCTCTCATCCAGCTGAGATACGACTGTGAGTGCCTGTCTCTGTGAGTTATTGCAGGAAAACGTAGATGGAAACTGGAGGCGGTGCATCTACATGGTTTGGTCATCGTTTTCCAACTTAGACATGATACTTTTTGTATTAAAGAAAGGAAAACATTAACATTTTAGTTGATTTGTTGTAAGTTGGCTTGATGGTGATGTCTTATGGCTAAATTGTTGGACTTTTGGGGGTTTTTTTTGGGTCTTTTCAGCTACAAGAACATCCCTCAGATGTCCTTTGACGACACCGGCAGAGAACCCGAACAAGCTTTCAGACTCAACAGAGATCCTGCCGCTGAGCTGGAGTACCCAACAAAGTGAGAGCATGAACGCCATGACAGAGTAATACACAGTAAAACAAAAGAAACAAAAACACATAAAAATGCTCCTGCACTCCAGAAAGATGGATGTTAATCTTTCTGTGGAAGAGCTATAAAACTCATCACACTCACTGCTACATTAAGCATCCAGTTTAATAGCTGCAGGAAGAAAACGCCCACGCAGAAGACGCTTGATGTGTAAATCGCTCACTGCAGTGCACGTGTTAAACAGACATTTTCGTCCAAGTTGACAAATCATCATCACATTATTCCCACTTTTCTGTGGATTCATGAAAAGCAAGTTTTCCGGTGTGTTCTCACGTAACAGACTGCCTGCGTCTCTACATAATGTAGAAATTGTGTGTGTTGGTGTGTTTTCAGCCGAGGTTCAGGGAACTACAGTATGCAGATGAACCTCCTACGTTGTTGGGCCGAATTCGCAGTACTGAGTTGGTCTGTTTGAGGTGGCTATGCAGAGTGACGGTTTAGCGTGTAGGACGTCCTTAATTAATGATCCTCACACGCCCGGCTGGGGTGTTGAGGTTGAAAGCTGATTGGTTGTTTATCATGGCAAGAATGGGTGGGGAGAAAAAAAAAACAGTAAAGATTTTAAGAAAGCAGCAGTAGAGAGACAGACGGTGGCTGCAGTGGACACGTTTCCTTTTTAACACTGTTTTACTTCATTTCAAAGACAGTGGCTGTGTCCAAATTCAGGGGCTGCATCCTTGAACGAGGCCGGGTCCTTCGAAGGATTCAGCCCCTGAATTTGGACACCACTATTATTTATATATTTGTATATTCTGACTTAAGTTGGCTGAACGATCAACAACAGCACAAGCGAGAGTAACCCACAGGCTCATTTGTTCATAACACTGCCCCCTAGTGACAGTAAACAGCTCCAACATGCTGGAAAAGTCTGGAAAGCTCTCTGAAGGCTCTGCTTGGGTTCAACACACAATCATTGCCGGTCATGTATGAAAACTTGTTTCAGCTGTTGAAAAAAGCCTTTTCTGCCTTCAGTAAGTCAAAATTTTGAGATACTATCTCAAAATTTCAACTTACTGACTCAAACAACTGAGAAAATAACTTGAGAATTTGAGATAATAATCCAAAATATTGATGAACGGATGGCAGAACATGTTTAAGTGGAAGAAACAAGCTCGCGTGCTAATACACTTTCTATTCTTTTTCTTTTACCCACTCACAGATTTCTTTCATTTTCACTCTGGTTAGGTGTGGGCATGAAAACATTCACCCCAGCCTCTTAAAACTACTTAATTAAGAGTAGAAATAGAAGGTGAAGTTCAGTTAAAAAACACCAGTTGGGAGGTGGCCTGTTTAATTGAAATTTAAATAAAATTAGTTACATTTTTCAAAGACTATGAAAGCAGTTATGAGCATTAATTTTGACTGTGGTTGTTTTATTTTGGTTTGGTCTTTCCTTCCTCTCTGAAACTCGAAGTTATAGCTCTGACAGTCTAACGGCTTTCGTTATGTTCGAGCCAAGATGACTGATGCTTGTTGTGAAACTTAATCTGGTCAAAGAAGTGTTTAAAAGATGAGAGGAGACATTTCTTTCGCTTGTCTGTGTTCTTTTGTAGCATTAACGCGCTCATTATAAATGTCATGAACACGCTTACTTCATCCCATCATCCTTTAAGTTTCCACCACTCTGCCAGTTTCTTTTCATAGACTTGTATAATATTACATAGTTCTCGCACTGAGACCACATGATGGCTTTCCTGGAGTACATTTGCATTTCTGCTGTCTTTGCCTTTAACTAAAGGCTCTCTCGTTCTCTCTGCGTGTCTAGAATTGCTCGTTTTTCCAACGTTCAGCACCTCTCCATCCACATCTCGAAGAACTTTGGAGCAGAGAGCACCCGGGTGTACTACATCGGCCTCAGAGGAGAGTATTCAGAGGTTAGTCTCAACTCCAACAACAGTAAAGAAAAGCAGTGTTGATGAGCTGCTTCCTGTGTTTCTCTTTTCTGATCAACTGATGTGCTATAAGGGATCATTTCAGCATGTTTATTTGTCACGACTGTGGCTTTATTTTTTGTTGTTTTTCTTTTTTTGTTGTTTTTTTTTGTTTTGTTTTGTTTTTTTTGCCCATGTTTCACTGGTTCAGTCATAATTTTGAACCACTGTTATCAGTGACTATAAGAAGATTCTGATGTAGGGGAATCATTCTGTTGGTTTTTTTTGTTTGTTTTTGGGGGGGATTTCCCCACCTGTGTTAAAAAACCCAAACTTCCACTACATGGTGTTTATTTCTCGAACTGTCTCAGTGAGGCTGGTTCTCTAAAATCCACTGAGGCAGAATCTTCCTTCAGGGTGTTGTCTGCATTTCCACCTTTTCCCTGAAGGTCCTCTGAGAGCTTCACAGTTCCAGCTTTAAAGAGGACTTAATGTTGGTAACCTCTGTGTGACTAATCTACAGCAACCACAACCTGCAGGATAATCATGTTTACACTTTCCTAAGGAGGAACCTTTGCAGGACAATTACATTAGATTACATTAAATTAAGGTGGGTGCACCTAATAAACAGACGGGTACAGCTAGGTTGTAACCTATGCATCTTGGAAACAGGATACAAGTGTCTATGGATGAGGCTGTTTGGCTTATTTATCATCTTATGTGCGATAATCTATACTCATGGATGTTTCCAGGAATCAGTTCTGATAGCATCAGTTTTATTCTGGCATTTCCATGATTGATTTGGCCGTTTGCTTCACATCATTAGTACACTCAAACAAGATTTGTTTATTTTTTTTTTTTGTCACTTATCCTCAGAGCAGCAGATTCATTCCCGAGTACTTTGCCATCTTTCTGATGTTACAGAGTCTCTGTGTGTCAGTCACTTGGCGTGATCCTGTGATAGCACTTTAAACACATTTCATATTATCAAAACAAAACAGTCATTTCTGTCCTTGGTATTATTCCTAAATATTTGTTGCCTC
>NW_005187494.1:2299535-2301996 GCF_000239375.1 Pundamilia nyererei
CTGCTAAAAGCAAAATAAAGACTTTGAAGAAGTCTTTTCTGGTCAAAATAACCTAATAAAAAATAAAGTTAAAAAAAAAAAAAAAAAAAGAAGAAGTCTTTTCTTTTTAACACAAAATCTAGTTTTAACACATTGTGTGAATTGTTTCTTCCTGTTTGCCCCTCTTAAGGCTCACAGACATGAAGTGACCATCTGTAACTACGAGGCCACAGCAAATCCTGCAGATCACAAAGTGGAGAGCATCATCCCGCAAACCAACTTCATTTCCTGAGAGCTCAGAGAGACGGGGAGAAGAGGAGGAGGCTGTTAAGGGTTGTAGTGACATCATTCTGACGTCACAAAGTCAAAGATGAGTTTAACGCTGCGTACTGGCATGGTGGTCGAGATCGACCGGGACTGAGCACCGATGTCTGAAGACCAGTGGAGCTTATGTGCGTCTGGAAGTGCTAAGATGTATGTCTGATTTCTATGGCAATAAAGGCTTAATGTTGACAAGCACCTGAATAATAAATGCATGAAACATTTCAAACTCAAAGTCTGCTCTTCTCAGTTCAATTGAAAGATAATCACCTCTATAATAACATTACAGGAACTCAGAAATAAAACATTAAAACCTGAAAATTAAACCAAACAAAGTTATTTTTTTGTATGTAATTAAAGTCCTGATTGCCAAGTTTACACCTTGGTTGAAAAACTAGCCTCACACAAAAAGGCTTTCAGGTTTAAAACCTATTAACTAACATGCATAATAAACATACATATACAATTTAGTATTTTTAGTAGTTCAATTTAGTTATTGGAGTTGCTTAAATAATTTTAAAGACTTTTGTGAAGCCAGCAAATTGTTCTTTATCAACTGGAAGATATTTTGTGCCATCTAGTGGATCCTTTTGTCACCGCAGGCATGTTTCACCAGTGTTTCAGAGCCTTTTCTTACCTAATACATTTCTTTCTCTTCCGTTTGTCTCTACAATAATATCACAGTGCTTGTTTGAGTGAAAGGAAGTTTATGAAATCAGGAAGGAAATAAAGCTGCAGTCAGTATTCAAGTTTCTCTTTTTCTTTCACAGCTCTATAATAAATGTGTCACATCCATTTTGCAATTTCCCAGAGCTTTTCAGTGAATACTTATTCCTATTATACCATTAACAATGATCTATACACTCTTCCCCTCCTGCAAATACATCATGGCACTCTTAGTAATAGTCTGCTAGTAAAAATAAATTGAGTCTTCAGTCACTCTGTGGGAGTCATTTACAGGAATGTGTCAGCTCGGTATGAATGGCCTTTTTGTAAAAAAAAACCCACCTTATTTTTAAAATGCTCCGATGAGCTCATTTTAGGTCAACAAGGAAAAAAGTGGCACATAAACAGTTCTTGCGATATGATATAAACTAACCTCTACATGTGTAAACTATAATAGAAGCAAATTAAATATATAAATTTTTTAAAAAGCAATTTACATACAGGATTTTTTTTTTTAATTCTGAGAAGGAAATTCTTCCAGAAGGAAAATGCTCCATGTCACAAAGCTCAAATCATCTCAAACTGGTCGTTGAAGCATGACAATGAGTTCACTGTACTCACACAGCCTACATAGTCACCAGATCTCAATCAAATAAAGCACCTTTGGGATGTGGTGAAACAGAGATTCATATCATTGATATGCAGCCAATAAATCTCATGGGAATGCTTTCCATGAAGAATTAAGGCAACTCTGAAGATAAAAGGGAGATTCAGCCTGGTACTAGCTATTCAAACACATCTAGAGCTTTAATGTTTTATTCTAGTGACTAGTGATTTTTGTTTTTTATAAATATGATCGAAAACCATAGTTAATGAAATTGGAACATTTTAGAATATCTTTTATGGATACAGAAAAAAGTATATGTGTTAAATATAAGGATAGTCATTCAAAAAAGACGTTTGTGCAATAACGGTGTTAACAGTGGGCAGTTAGTAAAGCTATATATGCAGTTAATGGGATTATTTGTGAAGATTTTTTTAACTCGAAGTAAAAATATAGAATCGCTCACATTTACTCCCTAATTTGGATATAATGTAAAACTGAAAGAAATTACATTAAAATAAGAATAATAAAAGCAAGAGTATGCGGACCACAGCGGGCGTGGTTACACGATGACGTCTCCACGCACTGTACCGCCCCTTGCTTGTGAGCGGCCAGTAGCGGAAGTTCCGCTCCGTCGTGAACTGGGACAGCAAAGCGGTGAGTGTATGAGTCTGTGTTAGCTAGCGGGCCGTGGGTGTAATTTTAAATCATTTATCCTTACTCGAATGGGACCTTAACGGGGTCCTTTTAGTGCTTAAAGGGTCTCCTAAAAAACGGGCGGGGTTTGGGGTCTGAATTTGATTCGTAACGTTTGTCCGAAGTAACCAAAAACAGAGACACACCGGTTGGAGACAATACAGTTTAATGTGTGTGTGTGCGCGCGCGCGCGCG
>NW_005187494.1:2302036-2304946 GCF_000239375.1 Pundamilia nyererei
GTGTGTGTGTGTGTGTGTGTGTGTGTGTGTGTGTGTGTGTGTGTGTGTGTGTGTGTGTGTGTGTGTGTCGGCTAAACCTGGATTAAACCCGAGCGCATGGTCGGGAGTCAGGCAGTGTGTGTTTTTGGGGCAGCAGAGGCTTTGCGCTGCTGAATGCCATCACTACCGAGGATAAGGATGAGGCGCATATCAGTGCTAAGCTTCAGCCATTCATTGTCTCTTTCCTGTTCGACACCACCCGCTTCCTCTGCTTCACACACCCATATCAACTCATTTTATCCGATGCCGTGAGGCGTTCTACAAATTTCGCTTTGCCTTCTTTGACATCAGCTAGCCAGCCGAGCTGTAACCCTCCATCAGCAGGCGGGGAGCGGGGTTAGCTGCTGCTACTGCTGGTGGTGGAGGGGGAGTAGGGTGGTGGTGTGTTTGGTGGTGGTGGGGGGGTGCCTGTCACTCACTGCCGCATATTATCCTGTTGTTTGCCAGCCATCCGTAGCCACTGAGCTGAGTGCAGCAGCCTGCTCTCGTGTGTGTGTGTGTCTTTGACGTGCACACGCGCACACACTGCAGCACGCCTCTGGTTTTTGTGTTTGATTTAAATGTAATTGGAGTCACGCAGGATGGAGACTCGTGATGTCCAAACAGGCTACATTTTCTTTCTTTTTTTGGCCTGTTTTACCTAAAAGTAGTGGTGGGAGCTGCTGCTTTTCATTGAATATAGTTAATCATTCGGTCAGTCAACACTGGAGTAGTGCTTTTTCTAAGTGTCACTTCATCACATTACACCCTTTAAAATCAGGGAAAGATGAACTATAAATCGAGATACTATGATGTGATAATGCAGTGTGGTGTTACAGCATTAGTGGTTACATTTCCTGCCTGATTCAGTAACTTTTGAGTGTTCTGTATAGGCAAAAATAGCAAAATTACGGCACGAAGCTACAATGATTTTGATCAATAGTGAGGTCAAATTTCTTTAATATGATATCCAACGCGATTGATGGAAAATGTGTATTTATTATACTTTAAGAAGAACAAACAAGTCTTGTTAGCTCTTGAGACAAAGCTATTTTACAGACTAAAAAGACAGTTTTTATATTTTATGTAGATGTACCTTTTATATAGAAATACCTTTTTGCTACGAAAGATGTCTAAAAAATGTTTCTAATTTAACTGATTATGGTTTTTAATCATTTTTATTGAAAAATACATTTTAAAAATTATCAGAAGCAACTTTATTTATGCAATCTCTGCTGCTCCTTATTACAAACCTGTGGTTAGTGTTTGTTTCAATAAAAGTGGTAAAGAAAAATACTTTTATTTATTTTAAAATGGAAAATATGTTTGAGAGTTTTATGTATTGCAAAGTACTTGTGTTATTTTTAATAACAAAAAAAAGAACAGATGGAGTGGTTATTAAAGGAACAGTTTGATCAATAACACATTACTAGCAGTTTTACTTTTATCCTTCACTACCAGGTGTCTGCATCACACCAAATCTTAACAAACATGTTGTTTGTAGATGTGTTGTGTTTAAAATACTAATTCATCATCTCTTTGGACATCTGCCTCAAGGCTTCCACTGCAGCACGTGTTGTTATTGTATGTCTGTTATTCATGGTTCACTGTCGTGATTAGAAATGGAAAATTACAATCATAGCATTCAGTATAGAAAAACATGCATATATTATATGTGTGTGTGTGTTACAAAAAGTACCTTTATGCTATCCTCTCCATGTCGTTTATCAATTATTATAAAATACTCCGAAGTTATTGTGAAAAATTGCAGAAGTAGACTGATAACATTCATGGTACGAATTAAACACATCACAATAGCACATATAAATTTACAGCGGGATCATAAATGACTGCGCTTGGTCACTTGAAGTGTTCTTAATAGCATTTTCTCACCTCTAATTTGTTTACTTGGGATGGAAGCAGGAAAAGTGCAGTTTTCTTGGACTACAGTACGAGGTGGGGAAGTTACTTCACTTGGTTCATTTTATGGCTAGTTGTTTCAGTTTGTGTACTCTATATATCTATGGTACTCACCCACATCCCAGGATGCTGGGATTTGACAACAGGAAGGTATTTAGCTCAAAATTGCAGCATTGACCTCTTCACTATAACAAACCTGTCTGGAGTTCTTTCGAAACTGACTCAGACTACCCCCTCCAAGCTCCCTCCAGAGCGGTTACTGCACCTGAGTGTGATTACCGTGTTCACATCTGCTCACACGCACCACACCATGTGTGAAATAACAGTTTGATTTAAATAGATTGAACAGTGACACAAAATAAACGTGCTTTGAATTAAAGCATCTACTTCCTGGTGGGGAGTTAACTTTTAACGAGAGACAACATCAGAGGGAATTATTTCAAATTGTAATGGGGCACGGCAAATAATAAGAATTGTTCTTACGCGGTTAAAGTATCTTAAGTAAGTAAATAAAGTATCCTTTATTTCTCTGAATGCAGTCCACTGTAGAATGAAAGGAAGCAGTTGTTTATGATGTTTAGCTTAGCTTAAACTAACAGGTTAGAAACACTGCCACCAGTTTTTGAAAATACAATGAAAACCTGTTTGAAATTAAAAAGAAAAAACTGTTCAGAACCGGGAATGCTAGAATTTGCAGTCAAACAAAACTGTGAAAAAAGCAGCAGATCCTCATTATTTTGGAGATAGAACCAGAAAGACTTGAACTGATGTAAATCTGAAATGCAATTTGGGATAATTTTTAATTGAACATCAGGAAACAGATCTTCATTTCTGATGCTGAGGTGTTGGTCCTGGCTGTAAATCTTTGAGTACTGGAATGTTATCAGTGGTTTCAGTTTTAGTGTTTATGAGCTTTAAACATATAATCAAGCTAAACATTTAGTGTAAAGGCAACAGATTGGCCCCTGGAGC
>NW_005187494.1:2306636-2313717 GCF_000239375.1 Pundamilia nyererei
TTTTTTTTTTGATATTCCCATCAAGAAGTTTATTTTTACCCTGGATTTTTTTCAGATAGTTTGATGAAGCAGCATGGAATGACCTAGAAGAAAGGAGCTTAATTACACTGAAAAATTCAGAAATAAAATTTGGGATTTTAGTCAAATGGCTTCCAACCTCGAGATCAAGACGGTTTTAACCTGTCCATCAAAATCTATCAGTTATCTAACTTGTGCCTTTTTTAATGAAATATTAAATACTTATATTCCTTAGAGTTCCAAATATTTATTTAAGTTAAATGTGTTTAGATTGAAAAATGTAATTCTTTGATGTTTATAAATTGTAAGGAATCAGTTATTAATCTGGTGGTCTTTTAGCATAAATAGCTCACTGAACATATTATTTTGTATATTCAGATTTTGAGAGCTGAGCAGCAATATTCTTTTAGTTTTTAACAAGTTGTTTGGATGTAGAAGTACTTTTTTTTCATGCATATTCACTCTGTGCAGAAAAAGCAGCACAATTTGTTGGAAAACACAAAATGTTAACTTTACGACAAATTTTCACTCTTTGCCCTGCTAATCCTGTTTACCATTAAAAAAAAAAGGCTATTTCCTGCAGCTTGCCCATTCATTATTAATCTAGTACTCATTTATCAGTTGATGCAAAAACGAACAGACTTCTATTGTCCACACTTCGGATTTCACATATTTCGGCTGCAGATATGACCTTCAGCTAATGATTTGTCACCTGGTATGGACAGCACGTGCAGCATTTAGCTGCTTGATCTCAACATCTGTGAAATGTTAACAGCCGAGGCGCTGAAGGTTTATACATTAACCTTTGTGCTTCCATATTTCCTTGTCTCCTTGTTGCCCGTTTACCAATCAGACAGTTTGCTGTCTGACCCACCCGTCCCGTCTCCCATATCCTGTCCAACAACATCAGGATGTTAGAGGCTTTTACTGCTGGACTTTACTGTAAAACAACAACCTGATCTCCTGCCTGTTATTGACGGCTGAATCGCGCCAGTCAGCGGTCCATTTTACAGTCAAGAGAGGGCATTTAGTTTATTTGATGAGTCTATTCAGTTGCTGACTACAGAAACCTGCATGGCACAAATGCTTTTTTTTTTTTACTGACTGCTTTACCTTCACCAGCAGCTCCATTATGTGTTTGCATGTGTGAGCGATATGTTGACCTTTGTTGTTCCCGTGTGACAAATGAATGGCTGCACTGATAATGAGGTTTTTATAACTGACACAGAGAGCTGTTGAATGTCACCGCTGATGTCCAAATAACATCCAGTCCTTCTGAGCTACACGCAAGTAACTCTCGACATGCATCTGCACAGCCCCTGGTTTGAATAGGCTGTGCTCTATTTAAATATTTGAATACATCCTGGGGAGGTGAACATTTGGTATTGAATGAGCAGTGAGGCTTAGAGAAGGAGAAATGTAATGAACTTCATAATCCAGTGTAAATATAGCTCTACCAGCATGATTTCCATATATTGGCCCGTGTTCTTTATAATACAGTACACCCAACTCGGTGTTTTTAGTGATGTTCCTGGCTACTGATTTACTGGTCAGTTAAACAGGAGAAGAAAATAAGAGTAATAGATGAGTCTGAAAATAAGAAAGCATTCCAAAAGGAGGCTAAATTAACCCCAGTGTGGCAGGCCAAGTTCAGATATGTCTGTACAGATAATGTGTGTTTATTTAAGCGCCTTTTCAAATCATTAAATATGTTTTTCAGTTATCAGATCATATTTGAAAGTCTCATAAATTGCTTGATGTCAGATTAGTTAAACTGGTTAACCTTAGCAATGCTACCTTACATGCTGCTAGTAGCAGCATGTGCTACTAGCAGCATGTCTGTACATCTGTTTACTCTGTCACAGCTGACGTAAAGAAAACTTACAGTAAAACCAATGTTACTTAAAAAACATTGAAACAGTCGGCGGCTGCCAGATGATTTCATTGAATTTTGTTTACAATCTGCAACCGGCTGGAACTTGCGGTGACTAAATGGTTGCTCGCAGGTTTGAGGGCATTGCACACTCACGACCACTTGCGATTGCACAGGTCACCTGATAGGAGTCAACCTTTGTGCAGTGGTTACAGTCACAGTCTGACTTGGTTTGCAAATCATTACTAATTTATAACCGTTGTAAATTAAGAAAATATGAAAAAGTAGTTTAACCATGTGAGATCTAAGAGATTTATGCTTCTGCGCTATGTCTGTTGTATGTTGGTCATAGCTGCAAACAGTTTTTTGTTGCTGAGTAGCGGGCAGAACTGTTCTGGTCGTGCGCATCTCTAATTTTATTGCCAAATAAATTTACAGTTGCACGTTATATTAACGGAACTATTTTAAGTTCACAGGACTCATGCAGCACAGTTTGCTCTTAAAATAAGTTTGTGATCACTGCATTCATTGTTGGCTTCTCCACCTGTGACGATATCACAGCCTAGTAACCATTAATGCTGACACTCATGAATGCATGTATGAATGGCAACACTGATAAAAAAAACACACATCAACAAACAGAAAGCTGTCTCTCCCTCTCTGTAATCTGACAACATCTGAGCTTCAATAGTGATTTATCATTGAAATCGTAGCAAAGACTGACAGTATCATACGCTCGCACCTTTCATCTCAGCCGAGCCTCCCAGGGTACAAAATCTGAGAGCCGCGCAACAAGTATAAACTGAGCTCTGAGTGGACTGAGTGGACATTGTAAGAAATAACTGAATACAATAAATAACTGAATAAATAAATTCAATAAATAACTGAATCTTCATCTGGTTCCTCTTAGTTTTTCCACATTCAGCCAGGTAAAATAAATCCTGCTGCAGTAAATCAAAGAAACCAATCAGCATGGTTTAAACACCTCGCTTTGGTGGAGAGTGGTATACCGTGGGTAATGTCAGTATGAAGGCTGCATGTATTAAAGCTGACAGTGATTCAGACCTCTGCCTCTGATTAAATTAACTATTAAGTTAACCTGGTTCATCTTGATTAATTTTTGTCAACTTGGTTCCAGAGAACATGTCAGAGTCCAAAGTTTAAGCCCTCCTCCTTTGTAATTTTTGTCTTCTGCAAAGCCATCCAATATGCTAGATCATGTGTAGTTTCAAACCCCTGGGGCACATTCAAGATCCACAAGGAGGCTGTTGGATGACAATGACAAAGATAGAAAGAGAAAGTAAAAGCAAGAACTGTTCCAAATATAAATGAAACAGAAAAACTAGAATATGAGTGAAGAAGCTACTTTCTGGTGCTCCCTTATTCGTGAGAGGTCACCATAACACCATCAAACTGATGATCTTTTGCTTGTTAGGCGAATATGAAAATGTTATATTATTAAACCAGTTTGATTTGAGATTAGAGCTGATTCTGTTGGAGTAAAGGAGCTGTGTGATATCCAGTGATTTCTAGTATTAAAAACATGTATCCTCCAGAAAAAGCTCCGGAAGATTAGTGTCATGACTCAACTTCCTTCTCTGCTACAGGAATAAAAGAAGCTGCCATGAACTTTGAGCGGATTTTACAGTTTTGATCTGCTGTGTAAAAAGTCTTGGAGTTAACGCGAAGGACTGAAAACTGTGAAAATGCTTAAATTATCTCAAAATGTGTGAATGTTAAATGAAGCATTTTGTTTAGCTTGAAGTCGCTTCTCACTGTGCAATCTGCAGGCAACTGAAATCTTTTTTTTTTTTTTTTTTTTTTCCTGTTCTCGTTTTTGTCTCCAGCACCTCTTACAGTGTATGTGTGGCAACAACATGTCTGTGCCGCTGCTCGCCGAGGCTGTGACGGTGTCTGGGGTGGAGAAGGAGACCGCGGCGGTGAGTGAAAGCACAAAACCTAATATAACTTTATTTACCTCAAACGCTGCTGGAGTGTTTTTTGTGGCCTTAATCAAACAGTGCTTTTAATTTTGACTTTGGCTGCTTGGGCAACTCTGCCCAACTAGAAACAGAAAAACAGGTGAGACAAAGACTATGAGGTACTCAAAGCTGTCACTTGTGACACGAAGTTTGGCGTAAGACCGAATAGAAATTGTTTCCGAGCGGCACTTCAGACTTCTGTGAAGTATGGTGAACCTTGGTGTCACATCTGTGCTGTGGAAACATTCAGGCTAACAAGACAGGTGTAATTTAAATTAAAAAAAACAACAAAAAAAACCCCATAACAGTCGCAGAAAAAATGGTGTTTATATACTTACCTAAAAGTAGAACAAGCTCCCGATTAAGTGTGGTTTTCTCATTAAATTTTTTTTTGTTTTTAGGATCACATTAAAATGTTATTTTTAAAACTTTCATTTATTTTACACACACCTGACTAAATGATAAGCCACCTACACAAAGACCCACAAATCAATACTAGCCCTCAGAGGGTCCTGGGGACATGTGGGATCACGAATGTCAGTTTGCTTTATATCTGACAGCATGAAAAAAACTAAAAATGCATGCAAATCTGTGTTGCTGCCAATTATTGACCCATCTGAGGGCCTAATAAAAACAATAATCAAACATTTCTTGAAATGTAGTTAGAACAAATATAGAACTGGCGGGTGCTGGCGCCTATCCCAGCTACCATAGGGCGAGAGGCAGGGTACACCCTGGATGGGTCACCAGTCTGTCGCAGGGCTAACACATAGAGACACAGATAGAGATACAAATTTCCACCCAGCACTGTGATCAATATCAAGAAATTGGACTTTTTGTACTTTTCTTCTGTAGCCGTGCCAGTCCTGCTTTATGGCTCACCTGTAGCTTCACCTGCAGCAGCACATGTAACGAGTGTTACAGCAGAGTAATCAGGCCCATTGTGTCAACAGTCAGCTGGATCTCAGAGTGAAAATTAAACAAGTCTCTTATCAGGCTGTTACTGGATACCGTGCAGGGTTTTGTTAAACATCAGGATCAAAGCTGACTGCTCCAGCTCTGAACCCTACATGGAAGAAAAGTGTTTTGATCTGCGCAAAGAGCCAATTCTCTGACTTCTAGCCAACAAACATCGAGTTGCCAGTCTTCTGAACTGTCATTAGTCCCTTTCATGGTTTCTCTGCAGGAAGTATCATGTGTGGAAACTCACAGTGAGAGTAGATCTTGGCAGGAATGTAAGACTGGCACCTGGTTTTCTTCTGCAAACTTGTAGCTGTAGCACTCTGTGTCCAGAAGGCTGGTAAATTGTATTGAAGATCAAAGAGGGTTTTTTTTTTTGTTTTTCATCTGTGAAGTGCAAGATGGACTTGAACATACTGTCCAGATCACAGGAAGAAAAGTTTCTGTTACCAATCAGTACTGGGAACAGATAAGGCCTCTGTGTCTGCATTTAGAAGGAAGTGTTTCCCATTTATTTGTGAAGCCTGTGTAAGAGAAAATAATTCTGCTGTCTCCATCTGTGCTGCAGGTGATCTTCCTTCATGGTTTGGGAGACTCAGGGTGAGTAACTTTATTTCTGTTTTCTGTGAGGTGCAGTTAAAAAGTTCCGTTTCAGTTTGCAGTTAAAAAGTTTCTGATCATACCTTGAAGGATATCTTCTTGTGCACCTTTGGGGCGTTTTTGTTTTTTGTTTTTTGCTTTTGTAGATCGCCCTGTTGGAGTTTTGTCTGACCACTCGTATTTTTACCTCTTTTGTCAAAACAGTCATTTACCAAGATTTGTATTTTGAGCCAAATCTGAGGGAGATGCTTTTGTTGAATAGAACAGGTGATGAGCAGAGCCTCAAATGCCATCACCTACAGACCACATCATTTCTGGTTAAAGGTTTCCCTCGCACAGCTCAAAATGTTACATTGACAAATTCAGAGTGTATGGTGGAGGAAAAACCCAAAAGCATTCATGTAGCAACATAAAGGCATAAAGTATGCCAGGGTGCACTTGGGTCAGAGAGATGCAGTTTTCATTATCGAATGGTGAGTGTTAGGCTCTCTTAGTGCGGATTCATCTCTGGAGACACTACACAACAGTGCAGCAATTGTGAATACAACCTACAGGCATACATCAAGCAAGCTGCAATTACAATGCCTGCTTTAACCCCACAACACTAACGTCCAGTTTTGTAACACTATCACTAATGCTGGGTATATTTTTATCCGATATAATATACCCAATAAAACAAAGAAATGACGAAACTGTCCACTCACTCCTGGGACACATTAGCCTTGTCAAGTAAAGATGCATTCTCACTGAATCTCTGACATCTGTGGGAAAAGTTTTAAAAACAAAAGACCAGCTGACTATAAATGTTTTACCATATGAATTGCCTTGGAAATTACCACTAAGTAATTTTTATTCAACACTTGATGAAAATCACGCGACATTAGTGTTCTAGGGTTAAGAGGCGTCCACACAGGAAACAGCTAGCAGTAACATGGCAACAATGTAGAAAGTCAGTGATTTCATGTGATGCCAGGTAAACACAAAGCGAGTCTGCAGTTTCTCAACTTCAAGGCGAGTGATTGAAGTGACTACCACTGAGAGCAAAGATTACCACTGATTGACATACCGTATTATAGGGTAGTAAATATATTAGAGGGTTGCCTAGGCAACCAGAGCCTGAACTATCTGCTAGCAACCACCTGTCAGCTGCAAACCAATTTGCAAGTGAATTGCTTTCTCTGTGGACGCCTGTTTAGGCACGGACACTGTGAGCTCTGTAGGATTTACTGGTCACCCTGCATTCCTGCTCTCACCTGTGGACACAAACCGAGTCAAGCAAAAAGAATCGAATTGCAGATACAAGTACTTTTCTCCAAAAGGCTGTCTGGATTCTCTCTTAGAGGTAGGATGAAGAGCTCCACTATTCAAGAAGGGCTCACAGTAAGAGCCAGTTGAGGTGGTTTGGGTATCTGACCAGGATTCCTTCTGGGCGACTGGGCACTGCGGGCTCTTCGCTGAAACCTGCTGTGTTGTGGTTCAGCTCATCACCAAGACTCTTGATATGTGGATAATAGTTAAAACGTTTTGCATTTCCATTTATAGAGTATAACTGGAACAGTTTTCCAGTGGACCTGCAACAAGGTTCAAGCATTATTCAGTTCAAAGAATTTCCAAAACCTGCTTTTGGAGAAATTTGAAAACGATGCCT
>NW_005187494.1:2314015-2346303 GCF_000239375.1 Pundamilia nyererei
ACATAGACAGGGAAGTGGGTGTGCCGATGATCATGGTAAACCAACAGAGTGTTGAGCATGGTGTAGGGATTAATATTTATGTACCTGCTCCTTCCTACTCCAAGTCGGACATTATGATTGAGTTGGTATTTCATGTCACATAGATTTTGTTGATTTTGTATGCACACATATATCTGTGTATACGTATATGGAGATATGTGTGTTAATATAGGTTATCATCGTTATCATCTCACACAAACCATGTCACTTTGAAAGAGAAGCTGAGGTCTGTGATGAAGTGGTCAAAACATGATTTCCAGGGAGCGATCTAAAAATGGGAGCCAGGCTGAAAGCAGGCCAGAGATGGAAGAGAAGATGAACTGATTCTTAAAAGCTGCCCAAACCTTTTGGATCACACTTTAAGCGGCACCTAATTGATTTTTTCCCCCTTGTAATTATAGTTCACATAATTTGAGTTATTTCCCTTTTTTTGTTTAAATGTTTGTTTCATTGGGCTGAATGTGAGCAGAAAATTCACAGGAGAAACATTCCTACATGTACAAATCATTACATAAACAGTACAGTAGCAGAGGGTGGTGATGCAGAGTTAATGGCAACAATTAATTTTAAAATCCTGCATTTGGCTCTTGCTGCTTTTGCACTTGACTTTAATAACATTCATTTAGTGGCCTTTAGTCATGTGTAATTGGTGCCAACATTCATGTGGTTGAATTTCATAAAGCAGCACTTACAACATTATGAATGTCTAATTTAAAAAACTACTTAAATCAGTACATGATGACAGCTTGTCCTCAGTACAGTTTTGGTGCTCCTCTGTAATGGAGATGAAAAATCATTTCCCGCTGATCGTTATATACATCAAGAGAAATAATTTTCTACACGCGTTACTTCAGCGTAGAAGTGACTTTCATGGACTTGGTTGTAATGCTTTTGGGGTGGATGTGCTGCATATTAGTGGTTTTACTGTTGCTTGATTAGGAACAAAGAGCTGCTCTCTCTGTTTTCTGTCAGGCATGGGTGGGCGGATACTTTGACTGGGATCCGGCTGCCTCACGTCAAGTTTATCTGCCCCCACGCGTAAGTCTTTTTTTCTCATGTCACGATTTGATTTATGCCTCTAAGAATTTTGTTTGTCGGGACTTGTGTGGATTGATTTAAAAAAAAAAAAAAAGACTTGTAGGCAAATAAATGCTCTGTAATGTTTATTTGGTGCGTTTTAAGCCAAATTTTTGCCAGTCATTCAAGTCGTTTGGAGTTAATAATGTGTTACTGTAACGTAGCTCCTGGCTGCTGTTTTCCCGTCATGTTTTCATTGCCTCTCCTCCGCTGCAGGCCCCCCATTCCCGTTACACTCAACATGAAGTCGATGATGCCCGCGTGGTGAGTTGGCGTGATGAAAGAGGCGGCCTTTTAGCTCAACACTGGATGCCATTGTTTCCCTGGAAACCACAATAGCCTCCCATATTGCCATTGACAATACTGCAATTGTATCCATTCATTGTCCTTATGCTGGGCTTTACTTGTGTGCAGGTTTGACCTCATGGGTCTCAGCCCCGACTCTCCAGAGGACGAATCTGGAATCAAGAAGGCAGCAGAAAACAGTGAGTTTAATGTGTTTAAATATCGAACAAGGGCCACGTGTGTGGGTTGATAATAGCAGGGAAGCACTAATACGCTGTCATTAAACGGTGATTGGAAAGCTTCCAGACTGCTGCAGCTTCAGTCTGGTTTTACATCCCTCTATTCAGTGGTTAGTATCTTCTCTTGTATGCACCTTAACTCATTGAAGCTTAAGCTAAAGAGGGCGCTTACACCATTAAATATATAAATGTGAAATACTTAAAGTGCACCTATTATACTGCTTTCCAGCTCTACTGCAATACATTTCTGTCACTAATAGCTCAATATAATCCCTTTTTAATGTGATATTGGGCCTTGGTGGAGCCTTTTAGATCACTCTGAAATGAGCTGTTTTTAGCTCCTCCACATTTAAGACAAATTTCTTCTGATTGGCTGCCACTCACAAGCAGAATGTTTGAGCACCAGGAAGGCAGCGGCTCTGTAGGCACAGCTAGAGCTGCATGCCTGAGATGACCCTATAAATGATCCCCTCTTTATGACATTATTAACAGCCAAGCTTCCAAAATAAGTCTGTGAATCTGAGAATTTTTAGTGCAACTTCAGGGCAAAATGTTTGATGGATGGATTGTTCTTGTTCATAGACACAAATTGTCCGACCACAGATTTGGGTCTCCTCCCAGCCTCCAGATTTGAGACTGGAGAATCTTTAGAAATGCTTTAAATGCTTATATCATAAATCCCTCTGCTGTTAAATAGATCAAAAACTCTGCTAAAAATTTAAGGTTTAACCCCACCACCACCACCACCTGCAATTTTTCTAATCATTTAATGAACATGTAAGAATACAGCACTTTGAGTCAACTGTAGTTGTGATTTGGTGCTGTGTAAATAAAATGTAATTCAATTGTAAGACTATGAGAGGCTTGATTATACTTGATTGTAAGATTAATGTTATGTAGGCGATTTAAAACGGATGTTCTTGACACTGATTAGTTAGTTTGTGAAAAATGTTCAGTCTTTGCGTATGTACTTGTCTGTAAAAAAACAAACAAACAAAAAAAACTTCAAAGAGAAAATCTCTAAAAGTGTGTGCTGTTATCCTCTTATTTAGACTGTTATAAAATGTCACTGCTGTGTATGAAGACTGTCTTCACCCTCTTCAGAGCAGCTATAAAAACTTTTTTCTTTGAATATCCACATGCCAAGTATGGATTACATTTTTTAAGCCAGCTGCAAAGTTGACAGGAAGTCAAGTGGAACATTTTTGTTGGAAATTTGCCACATCAGACTTATTTCTTCCTTCTTCTACGCTACCCACCCCTTTGTTTGGCTTCACTAACGGGTTATTCTTGCTTCTCACAGTCAAGGCCATAATCGAGCACGAGGCCAGAAATGGGATCCCTCCAAACCGTATAATACTTGGCGGTTTCTCTCAGGTGGTTTTTTTTTGTCTTGGTGCTACATGTTGTGAATTGCATTTACATTATTATATATACAAGATCAATATCGTAAATGCATCTACTAAAGGTTGTCTGCTTCCTGTGTTGCTCCTCAGGGTGGGGCCTTGTCCTTGTATACCGCCTTGACCTGCCAGCACCAGTTGGCTGGTGTTGTGGCCCTCAGCTGCTGGCTTCCACTTCACAGGAGTTTCCCATCGGTACAGTCACAGTTTCACTGCAGAGGAGAAACATCCTTCTCCTGCCTGCTCCTCTTTTCAACACAATGCTGATACCTTCATATGATTTTTAACATGTCACCCTGCCAGAAGGTTTTAGTGAGAAAGCTACGCTCAAAGCTAAATTCTACTTCTATGTCTGTCCCACAGGCGTCAAGCGGCAATAAGAACCTCCCAATCCTGCAGTGCCACGGTGAGATGGACGCCATGATTCCCGTGCAGTTTGGTGCCATGACGGCAGAAAAACTGAAATCCATAGTCAACCCTCAAATGATTACCTTTAAAACCTTCCCAGGGCTCCCTCACAGCTCCTGTCCTCAGGTACTGTTGTTCACAAATCACACTGATAACTTCTTCTAAAAAGCTTGTTTTACTTCTTTCAAGGTTGAATCAAATATTTAGCTAATTTACATTTTTGTGACATCCTGATTACATTCACCAAAACAAAAGCATTGCATCATCCACCTGAGTGAATTAGGCAATGTTAATCAAACCTTTAAATGAAGGTTTTTCTCTTGAAATGAAGATAAGGAAATTTTTATTTCAAGAGAAAAATCTTGAAGACAATTACCAGGCCTCTGGAGAACTTCAAGATAGTTTGAGGATGTAATTTAGCCATTTAAATCAGCTGTATTAGATCAAGGATGCAGCTAAAACCTGCAGGACACCAGCCCTTGAGACCTCGAGTTCCCCCACCCCTGATTTAGAGGATAAACTCTAAACAAGGGTTGTTGTTTTTTTGTTTTTTTTTTATCCATGATGCACTCTTCCAGCTCAAACTTTGCAGGTAGATCAAAACAGAACCGCTTGGGTCTCTGGTACAATTTTTATTACCCGTGATTTTTAATGTTTCAGATTTGCTTCTAAAGCTGTTCTTTCAAATGTAGATGTCTCTAAAACGCTGTGATTTTAACAGTTTGACACTTGAATCAAAAGAAAAGTCTTAAAGAAGGTTTGCAAATCAAACATTTATACACATATACTGTATATGCAGAAAAACAGGGTTGTAGGAGTTTACAGAACGTCCTTCTCTCAATAATGAAGTCTGTGGGCTATATACGAGTCTCCAGCACAGCTTGTTAAGCTTCCTAGTGTCACGGGCTTTGATGTTGTTAGCCCAGCAGATGGCTAGAAAGAAAACTGCACTAGCAACAGAAAAAGTGCAAAATTTAGCTACACACATATTTCTTGAAAAACCCTAAGCTTCCTGATGAAGTAGAGTCTGCTCTCTCCATTTGTGTGAACAGCCTCAGCATTACATTTCCAGTCCAGCCTGTTTTTCAGCTGAGATGAGTCCTGAATCATCTGTTCAGCTTCTCCACTGTACCAACATTTGGTCTGCTCTCTTGCAGGAGATGGCAGCTGTAAAGGAATTTATCGAGAAGCTTTTGCCCCGGATCTGACCTCACCTCATCCCCACTGTGACCCCCTTTGAGACACTGACCTTTCACCCCTTTTCTGCCATTCTCCCACAGGAAACAGCCATGAGCACCCCCTCCCACACACATCCACGAGACAGCAAACATACACGAACACGCACATATTTAGTAACGATGATAACGATGATTTGACCCACACTGCTAAACCAACCAAATCTTCTCCTGCGGTCCAGCAACACTCATACTGTTAACAGATTTGTCAAACACACTGATTTGAAGTGCTTGCATTTACACGTCTTAGCCTTCGGAGGGAGAAACACTGAAAACTCAAACATTAAATTCCTGTTTGGCTTCTGTTTTACAACGTCTGTCTGTTGCCTCATTCTCATTTCCCCTCATTTTTACATCATTTAGCTTCTCACTCATTGCTACACTTATCCTTCTGGCATTGCTGTGTGACTTTGTAAATCAAGAAAATCAAGATTAACACAGAGCAAATAAGCAGGTTGGCACTCGCCTGCAAACACACCGCTGTTTTAAGGTGCAGTCAGACCAGATTATGCATCCTAATTCTTTTTCCTGCAGTTTGACGTGCCTTCTTAGCTTCACAGGTGGAGTCGCGTGAAACTTTAATATGTGATCGCTCTCAAGGTGCATGAGTTTGAGGGGGAAAAAGGTGGATTTGGCTTCTTATTCATTCTTGCTTTATGACTACAGCCTAAAAGTTGGGTGCATGAACATAAGCAGTAGAAACACAAATAAAATGCAGCATAATCTACAAGCTTGTAGAGGCCTGCCATGTAATTGCCCCATTTGTTTATGCTTGCAATCCTACCCGCCCTGTCTCCTGAACCCTTCTGTTATCTGGTCTGACTGCAGCTTCACTCCAGTGTTGGGTACCCAACAGAGTTTGACTCGGGGATAGTGAGCGCCAACCCATCCTTTCCAATCATGACTGCGGCCTGTCCAGGTCTTGCATCGTTAACAGCAATGGCTCTTTTTACTAAATCTTGCACACAAGGCTGCCATGCTGCTTCTTTCCTCTTTTTTTTTTTTTTTTTTTTTAAAGAAATGTGATCAAACATCATGGAAGTATATGATCAGAGTCCAACAGAAATAAAGCTAATCAGTGGATACTCGTGCTACCCTGTGCTGTTTCTTTCAAAGCGTGCACACCTGCAGGTTGATCTGCTTTCTATGTATCTATATGTGAAAGTACCTCAGTTTTTTCCTTTAGGCCTAAAGGCGAATGACTGATGATGGCTGCAGACCTGCACAGACTGCACACCATGACTGGTTTCAGCAGCAGTTCACCCCCACTAACAGCCTCCTCCTCTTCATGAATTCCTGTTGATTTCCACTATTTATTTTCTTTAAACCTCTGGTAAAACACACTTCCTCTACATTTTCTTCCATAACACCAACACAGTCTCGCTCCCTCCTTTGGGTCCCCACTAATAAAATATGGAAAGGTCAGCAACACTATTATATTCCACTTTAGAAAATAATGGCTATACAAAGGGAGCACTTTGGCAAGAAAATGGTCCAACATAATTGAAGGGTGAAAAAAAATTAAAGTTAATCTTTGAACAACTTGTGATCTTTGGACATAGGAGTGTAACTCTGAGGAGTCGTGTGTGTGCTTAAACATATATATATATCAGGTGTTTTACAGTTTTTCCTTTGTGAATATTGATTTTGCTCTCTTCTTAATTTCCTGTTTCCTGTTCTGCTGTATCACTGTTCCCAGCCTGATTTTAAAACAAGAAACCAGTAGAGAAGGATGAAAGGCATCTGTTTTGATTGTTGTTCACAACTCGATGAATGTGTCTCCTCTCCTCGACTCCTTGTGTATTTTTCTTATTTTTTTGCTCTAATTAGGTCCGTTATTTTCTCTTTGATGTGTTTGCCATTTTTCTTTCATCATTCCACTTGTTCCTCTCGTCTCGTGTCTTTTCTCCTGGGTTGTATTGTTGTGGTTTGTTTGTTTTTTTTTCTTTTTTTTTTTTTTTTTTAATGTTGTTTTGTCACTGTTGTCATCTCATCCTTTTTTGTGTTGGTTTATAATGATGAGCATTAAGGAAACGTGTTCAGGTGAGGCTGAGGTGGTCTCTCCTCTTTTTTTTTTTTGTTTCCAAAACACCTGTATGCGTAATAAAAAAAAAAGAAAAAAGTCCGTCTGAGTTGAGCGTCACTCATTTTTCTAATGTGTATCTGCAGATTCATACACACTCATTCATGGGGTTTCCATATTTTTACTCTCTAATAATAATCTAATCTAATATCTAATAATACTTTAATGGTCGTGGGCAGCGTTTCAAACACTTGATTATTTTGAATGTTTCTATGATATGACGTAGACAACATCAAAGACTTTTATTGATAAATAAGTCACATCTACGCCGAGTCAGCATTAACCTTTGCTGACATGCAGCACATCAGCTTCTGGGTCGAATATTGATTGATGGTGATCCATTCCTGCCCTATCGGTGCTTGAACTTGATCATAGTTTGTGGGCGTCTTCGTCCACTTGCTTTTTAAGGATTAACCATGGATTTGCAATCCGATTAACATGTGAGGAATGTAGCGTTGGATTCAAAATCTGAATTTGATGATTTTGCAGCCACTTAGTTACAAAGTTTGTTTTTTTACTCCATCATGGTGAAAAATGGAGAGAAATTACACCTTGATCCTTGGTAAAAGCTGGTCTTTGAGGATGTTTTAAGTCTTGTCAGTCTGTCAAAGGTGTCTCCTTTTGCTCTGAAGAAAAACTTTGCCCACTGAAGCCAGTTTTGAAGGAGTTCTCACATACTTGGAGCACGTGTCAGTGGCTTTTCCTTCACATGCCTTGCAGTTAGGTTAAGGGTGGCTGTGCCTCAGGAGGTAGCCATGTGTGATGGAAAGAAGCTTAAAGACACTAAATTAAGTGCTTTATGACTCAGACTGGGTGACTGTAGCTTATAGTAAACACTGGATTCACATGTGAGTTTGCATAGATTCAGCTCACTTTATTGATCCCAGGAAAAAATCATTTGCAGCTAACCTGCATAACCTACAAACCTGAAACATTCATTACAAACACTGTTACATGTCAAGTTACAGATCAACAAACATTGAGGTGAATAGACAAATGGCAATAAAATAAATTGTCTAAATGACATCTGCCAGAGATGTGTGATCTAATAGCCAAGGGACTGAAGTGGTGCAGTACTTCTATGGCACTTTTCTTTTTAATTTGAGCACTCTCTAACTACAAGCCTCACTCACCCACATTATTCAAGTGCTTTTTTCATGCCTAAGCACTTTTAATCAACAGGCACATTGGATACATCAAGGGAAACATGAGGTTTAGTGTCTTGCCCACAGACATTTCAACATTCAGGTGATCGAATAACTAAGCAGAGGTCTTTTTAGTTTTTTAGTAAGGTTTTAACATGTGTTTTTTCTTCCTGGACATTCTACTTCTACCACCATGTTTGCTGTTGCACAACTCTCCCATAAAATTCAGTTCAGGGTTTGTTAACTGCCATGTCTCTCTCTTGTGATAGTTTTTATTACGTGGGCTGGAGAAATGCTAAAAGCAAAATAATTTCCCACTAAGGCAAACCCCAGTGTCACTGCAGTGTGATATAAACGCCCAGTTAAGAGTTACCTTCAATTCTCTTTAAATCTTTATGCCATATGTTTACTAATAAATCTAAAAATCAACCTACTGAATTCTAAACAAGTCCTTCAGGATTTTTTTTCTCAATAGTTTTCTCACTAATGTTTTTTAAGCTAGGACTGATTAACACAAACCCCTGCAAACAGCTGTTGTTCAAATGGGTCTGAAAGCTTAGTCTGAGCTGTATGAGCTTCTTCTCTGTAGAGGAAAAACGTATTCTTACTTTCATTGGACAGTGCTCACTGTTAACCCGTTTAATCCGTGTTTGATTGTTTCCGTGACTTTATTTGGAGCAGGAGTGCGTCAGTTCCACTAGCAGCCACACATTGAAGTGAAAATTACATCAAGGGCCAGATATATAAAGTGTATTCACGTGCTTTAATTTAAAGTGAAATGCATATAAAAAGGATACCCTTCTTATGCATAATCTGGGTCATAAAGTCAGCAATAGTCACTGTGGGACTGTTCCACTGTGCAGGCTACAGTACCAAACAGATAGCTATGTGACAACGAATTGTTTCAGATTTCTTTGAGCAATGATTAACAGCTCTTTCATTCGAGCAATGGCCGCCTCTTTACATACATATGAGAGCAGAGTTGGTGATTTCAGGACTGGCTCCTTCGAAAAACTCTTACTCCGCCTCCTGTACAACGGACCAATCAATGGGACTGGGCGGAGCCAGACGTCTGCGTACTGGAGAAAGAAAGAAAATACGTTAACTATTGGTCGCCATTTTGAGAACCTGCGAACAGCCTTTGGAGGTGGTTGTTGAGCAGTAGACCTTTAATTCTTTTGGTATTTTAAAAATAATTTTTGCCTATATATTAGGACCAATGTCTCGATTCAACAATAATCGTGGCGGCTTTGGAATGAATCATTTCCAGCCGCGCAGAGGAAGTGGGCCCGGCGGCCCCATGCGAGGTGGGCTTATGGGAAACCCAAATTTTAGGCATAATCCTTTCCAGAATCAAAATCAAAACCGGAGGGGACACAACTTCAACAGACCACCACACCAAGGATCGCAGAACACTCCCCAGAAGCCGCAACAGAACCAGTCGCTACCCATCATCCCTCCGCCGACTCCAGGCCCGGCTCTTACGATGGAAGGCCCGATTAAGCAGCAACAGCATCAGAAACCGGCACAAGAGCAGCAGAAATCCACAACCCCTGCGCCCCAGCCGAAAGTTCAGTCACCACCACCCACACCTAACGTGACCTCCCCTCAGCCAAACCAGGCAAACAAGAACCTGAACCAGCAGCTGAAGTCACCCGTGGCAAATGCTAACGGTCAGCAGCAGAAGCCGACTCCACACCCAAGCCCGAAAGCAGTTGGGCCGCAGCAAGGTCAGAAACCAAGCCCTCAGCAAAGCCAGAAGCCGGGACCCCAGCAGGGCCAGAAGCCAGGACCCCAGCAGGGCCAGAAGCCGGGACCCCAGCAGGGCCAGAAGCCGGGACCCCAGCAGGGCCACAAGCCGGGACCCCAGCAAGGCCAGAAACCAGGACCTCAACAAGGCCAGAGACCAGGACTTCAACAAGGCCAAAATACAGGGCCACCGGCCATGAAAGTCAGTCAACAGTCACGAGATACCATGAACACTGACGCAAGTCAGTCAGAAGAGAGGCAATCTAAGGTTTGCTTTATTTAGTTTTATCTTAATTTTTATAAACGCCCAAGTGGCGTCGGTAGTCGCTATCTGCTAACACTAGCCAAACCAGCCGCGTGGTGCTCGATATGACACTTTAAACAGCCCTGTCGGGCGGAGTTGTTTGTGTTATCCTTACAGTTATTAGGGAAGCAGTCGGGCGCTCGCTCCGGCGGGCAGTCGCGGTGCATAAAAGAATACATCCTGCAACGTTATTGCTTTTAGCTAGCGGCCATCTTGTTCAAGTATAGAAATTAGTTCTATTTTAACGCTTTTAAAAGGAAAAATATATTTTCAGTGATGGGTTTCATCTGTTAACCTGAACAATTTTGGGTGAACTAGTTTGTCGACAGTGGTATTTCATATTATTTTCCGTGTTGGATTTTTTTCTTTTTACTTCACAAAGCGAGTGAGGGGGATGGGCGAACGGAGATCGAAATACGGACGCGAGCACAAATCATAACATAAAGTTAATCTGAAAATGATGATCTATTGGGCGTCAAATAATTTGTATATTTTTCTGTTTTCTATATATGTATACGAATTTAAAAAAAAAAATCGGTCTTGTTTTTCTTAGGCTGAGTTCAAGGCGACGCTGTCCATGTTGCTGAAGCCAGGTGAGAAGTCCTACACACAGCGGTGCCGCTTGTTTGTTGGTAACCTGCCCAACGACATCACAGAGGACGATTTCAGGAAGATGTTTGCAAAATATGGGGAGCCCACTGAGGTCTTTATCAACAAGGGGAAAGGCTTTGGTTTCATCCGACTGGTAAGGGTCACACGCTTGAATTGAAACAGGTTTTTGTTACTGTAATAAGTAAAGGGACTCTTTTAAATAACATTTTTCTTTTATCTAGGAATCTCGGGCACTTGCAGAGATAGCAAAAGCTGAGCTGGATGACACACCGATGAAGGGCAGACCCTTGCGTGTCCGATTTGCTACACACTCTGCAGCGCTGTCTATAAAGAATCTGTCACCATTTGTTTCCAATGAACTCCTAGAGGAAGCTTTCTCACAGTTCGGAATGGTAGAGAGGGCCATCGTGGTTGTAGATGATCGTGGACGCTCTACGGGCAGAGGAATTGTTGAATTTGCCTCCAGACCTGCTGCCAGAAAGGCTTTAGAGAGGTGCAACGAGGGGGTCTTTCTGCTCACTACGTAAGTCTAATTATATTAGTTGAGTAGAAGGGGGGTATTTGAGTTGGAAGATATTTTTAAAAGGTTCTTGAAGCCCTTGCTCTTTTTCTTTCTTTTTAAAAAAAAAAAAAAAATTGTATTTCACCTTCTGCAGTTCTCCTCGGCCTGTTGTTGTCGAGCCTCTGGAGCAGTACGATAGTGAAGATGGTCTTCCAGAGAAGTTGGCACAGAAGAACCCCAAATATAAAACGTGAGTACTGGTTTGTTCTTGGTGCAACATCATGCAGATGGCAGGGAAATCTTACTTTTTCCTTAAGTTGCACTAATCATACTAACACCACCATAAAATAGCCAGTGGAATGAACTATGAGTAGGTCTTGAAGCAGGTGCATTTTGGTCTCTTGACGCAATCGTCTTTATTATGCAAATTACTTTCTTCGGGTCATTAGGTCATTTATTTGTGAGTAGCAGATGGTGGGATGGGGAAGGTGGGGGTGGTGGACTCAGCTGTTAAAGGTCAACCTTCTCTGAGGCTCTGCAGATGTTAATCTGAGTAAAATCCCACATTGGCAAACAACAGAAAACTAAACCATTGCATATAGTATAAAATTGGCGACTATTGAATCATTGAAATGAGGAAGTATGGTGTAGTAAAACTAAAGTTTCACTTTGCATTCATTTTATCTTAGAAGATCTTTCAATGCAATTTTTAGTAACTCAGGTGAATGCTGACATGTTCCTGTCAATCTAATGTACTCTACGTTATGGTCTTTGTGTCTTTAGAGAGCGTGAGGAGCCTCCTCGCTTTGCCCGTCCAGGCACTTTTGAATTTGAGTATGCAAAGCGCTGGAAATCCCTTGATGAAATGGAAAAGCAGCAAAGACAACAAGTGGAGAAGAACATGCGTGAGGCCCGTGAGAAACTCGAGAGCGAGATGGAGGATGCTTACCATGAGCACCAGGCCAATCTGCTCCGTCAAGGCAAGTTTAGATATGGAAGACCTGCAATTCTCATAATTTGTTATATATGTCACTCATTAGATGTGGGTTATCCTACTGCTGTAAATGTAATGCGTTGTGTTTTCATTCAGATCTGTTGAGGCGACAGGAAGAACTGAGGCGTATGGAGGAGATGCACAATCAGGAGATGCAAAAGAGGAAGGAAATGCAGCTCAGGTATTTTATGTCATTAAATTGCAGCTGGTTGTTGTTTGGAACAGGTGTTGAGTTCTCTTAAAACATGGACTACATTTGACTAATTATCTGGCATTTTTAAACAGACAAGAGGAAGAGCGACGCAGACAGGAGGAGGAGATGCTTCGGAAGAGAGAGTTGGAAGAACAGATGCGCCGTCAGCGTGAGGAGAACTACAGGATGGGCAGCTTTATGGATGTTAGTTAAACTTAACTTGGGAGTCAAAAACATCAGTTCAACAACCAGTTACTGCCTACATTAATCTTAATTTCTTTGTTTTACAGAGGGACAGAGAAATGAGAATGCATCCTGGTGGAGCTTTGGGCATGGGTGGTAAGTGTCTTTTGTTTAAATTAAGAAATCATGACAGAAATCCAGACACCACAGTGGCTAAAAAGGTGACCAAAACATTTTAGGCATTAGATGATGAAATGCACAGTGTTGCAAAAAGACAATTCCAGCCTATTCCTTTACAGTAACTGAAGTATTAAACATTCTGTAATAAAGTAGCTTCTTTTTTTAAGTAGACGTAGAGTTTAGTGAAATAAAATGGACAAAATAGTCCAGTATGATTTTAAAATGACACAAAGGTAGAACAATTCCATAAGAAGAAAAAGTAAAATAAAAAAAGAGCTAAAACAATAAAATCTAAATGTAAAGTATGAAGGAAGCTCATAAAGTAGGTCTGTGTAAAAATAATGCACATGTGGAGATATCAGGAAGGGAAGACTTGATTTTGTTAGACTAGATTTGGTAGGAAATGTACAAACAACGTCAGTGCTCTATGTGTAGGCTTGTCAGTAGTGTATTTAAAAAAACAAAACAAAAAAAAAAAACAACTTCTGCAAGCATGCAAATAGAAGCTGTTGGGGGTAGCAGGTGTTAAACGTTTCTAAACTGGTACTTGCTTTGGTGTCAACTTCATTCGTGTTACATTACATTTCCCCCTAGCAACTAAATGACAGCTGGCTATGTTAGCTTGTAGCTTGTAAAGCTGCTGATAGCTGAGTCAAATATTAGATCAGTATCAGTATTCAGGCCAGTATCTATGCGAGTGTTATAGCTCTTGAAATTCTGTTGAGGCAGCTTTACCATCAGCAGGATGTGTCTGAGTTTTTACTCCTCAGCCGTAAAAGACTGGTGGGGTATTGTCGTCACGCAGATGGGCAGGCAGCATGGAGTCCAATCCTAAGTTGGAGACCTACAATTTTTGAAATGGATAAATAGGGGTGTGTAGTAGGAGGCTGAGGGGGGTAGCATTGGTATTTTTAATTCATGTGCTGTATGAATACCTAACATGTTTTCCTGTTTGCTCTTTAGATATGTCCTTTGGTGGATCCTCACAGAAATTCTCTATGAGCGGGCTTGGGTTTGAGAGTCAGCAGGGAATGGGAGGACCAGGAGGCCTGATGGGCAACGAAATGGTAATGTATCCCACTTGTGGGAATTTCAGTAGTTAATATAGTTTTGTTTGGCTTTCCCTTTGGTTGGAGACTCCCAGCCATGTTTTTATTTTTTTGTTTTTTCTCTTCCTTTCTTCGTGTTAACACGATGTCCAGTTGTCTAAGCAGGATGGCAGAATGAGTGATTTGTGTTCTCAGCTATCACTGGATGGCTTTCTGGTTGTTGAATGTGACACACGCTCACTGCTTTTATAGGGTTTGTTTGTTTTCCTTTTTTTCAGTAGCAAGCCGAGCCCCCTCAGTTAATAGTCCCACAAGCCATTACTGCTTTTAAGCTATAAAACCGTCAGCTTGCACTAAATGATCATCTCAGTGTGTTTCAAACAGCTGTAGAAAAACTTTGCTGGCTCTGCTCACTCCTATCATGCTGTTTGTGTAGTGGACTGCTATTGCAAGCCCTGTCTTATGTGAGCTGGACAGGCACGTTTTCTTGACTGAGGAGAGCATTGGTATCCAGTATTATTTTTTATTTTTTATTTTAAGAATTTTCCATTTTTTTTCTACTACCAATTTCATGCCTCATTTGTCTATCAGGAGAACTGAAGTTGTGTGTGAACAGGCTTCCTTTTTCCACCCTTAAATGTATTTAATTATATTTTTTGAGGGGGGGGGCGTTGAAGTGTGGTGGAAAACTTCTGGACCAGCAACCTTTACCTTCTCATCAGTATCTCTTTTTGTAATTGAGCTTTGAAACCTTGTAACACTTTTAGTGCCTGATGACGGTGTAAAGCTTTGAGTTTGACGAAGATTACAGCATGATTAACTGATGGGGGCTGGCGTAGCCTTGTGACTTTGTTCAGATGATGTCGCTGAAAACTGGACCGAGCCTGGGATTTTTGTTTGTGGCAGAATTTAGACCTGAAGTCATTCGTTTCTGTATTACAGCTGACGGATGAAAAGGTTCTATAGTCCTGAATAAAAAGTAATGCTTGAACTTTAAAATAGGGTTTCTGTATTATTAAGACTTGTTACCAAAAAAAGTCTTAATAACAGACCATTAATTTAGATCTTAATGCAGGGGTGTCAAACATGAGGCCTATTGACATTTGTTTTTTATAATGGGTAGTTCATGTGTAATTAAACTAACTTAGACTGACGGAATTAAGAGTAAGTGGGTTATGTGGCCCAAATTTTATGTGCTATAAAATGAGTTTGACATACCTGCTTTAAGGCATTTTAAATACACTTTAGGAATTGCTTGCCTCATGGAGTTCATTTTACTTTTATAAAGTTATGCACTTTTGTTTGCAGCAAACCCACCTAACTTGGGTAGGTACACGGTGTAAAGCTGCCATTTAAAAATGACATGACCCACCCTGCACTAAATAGTTGAAATGGTCATATCAAATGAAGACTGTCAGTACTAGAGCATGTGAAGTTGGGGATCTAATGGCTTTTACCTAAACAGAAATTGGTTAGCCACTTTCAGCAAGTCAGCACACCTGGAGAGTGGGCTCTGCTTAAGCTGTAATATTAGAATATGTTTGGTTTATTTCCCCCCCCAAAAAACATCTGAAGCTCACAGTAGTAGGAATTAAAGGGGGGACAGTTCACCCCAAAGTCAAACGTATGCATTTTTTCCCTGGCCTGTAGTGTGCTCTGGCCATCTCAACTTTCTTGCATTTGTGAGTTGCCTAGTTTTGGAGATGAACAACTGGCTTCTCTTCTGCAATAGAACTAAACACTTGGCTTGTGCTCAGAGAGCCAAATTTTTTATTTTATTTTATTTTTGCTGTATTGCTGTCTGATTCTGGTTAACAGCAAAAGACGGTTTCTTTTTTGGGAGGTGGGAAAGATACTGTTCCTTTGAATTTCTTTAATTTGTGTTATTAATGACAAAAAGCACAGAAATTAAAACTCTATCAGACTTTATTCTTTGATAAAAAAAATTTTGCTCATAACCTTGATACTTTTTTGCTCGTAGTTGTAAAATGAGTTCTAAAAGAAATTCTTCGTGCTTAAAGACATCTTAATTTTGACTTGAAAACAAGAACCTGTATTTCATTTATTACTCGTCTAGAAAAGTATTTACTTCTTTAAAATTTAGAGCACAATTTGCTTTTGAATATTTCAAATGAATGGTCTTTTCAAGACCATAAGTTTAAGCCTGTTGGAAGTGATCCTGACAGTCTGAATTTCAGTTTAGTAAAATGAGCAGAAGGTTCATTCACTTCAAGATAATATTTATATTCTGCAATCTGACTACCTCACGTTATTCTCCTTACCTTAGTTGTTCTTTGTTAGCCTCATTTTGCAAATGACAATTTCAGCTATTCTGCTGAATTTCTAGAAGGACACTTTTAGTTTCACAGAAGTTGTCTGAATTAGCATTGATGTAAATATTAATGAACTGCTTACTTATTGGAAAAATGTCTTACACTACGAATATACTCATTCTGTCTGAGAGACCACACATTTCTGGTAGTTCCTATACGTTGTAGTCACATTTGGGACCATTTAAAAGTTGCCATACCCTTTTGTGATACCTGAGCAACAGATTTATAGATATGTTTAAGATCACTCTAAGTCATACAGTTTACAATATTAGTCATGATGCCACCAAATTGTGTGTATATGCAACATTTTCTAAGGAAATCTGAATTCTGGCTGTAACAAATGACTAGAAATATGAGGTTAAACCTCATGTTAGAAATATATTTTTAGCGTCCTATTTTCATGCCGCCTCTCAGAAGTTTAGGCATGTATCTGTTGCCATTAACTAGTAGATACGGCCAGCTGTCATTAATGCCCAGCCTAATCTTGGCATGCACTGGAGAAGAGACCACACTAGGTAGGCACTGACTAACGAAAGCATTACCCTCTCTTCCTTTTCCGTATGTTACCTGTGGCACCTGTGGACCTTCATATTGGAACGAACGGTTTCTCCGGATGTGTCTCCTGCTGGTTCTTTTGTAAACCACTCACAATATAAAACAAATCACACCTGTGCCATACCTTTTTTACACATCTCCATATGGACATGAACTGTGTGCTTATGCACTGACCCTTCCCATACCTTATTACCACCCTCCTGTCTGCCTCCTTGGCACATTGACACCCAACAGCGCAATGAGCGCTTCACTCCGGGTGGTGCGAGGGGAATGGGTCCTGGTAACCCCGGGTATGGCAGGGTCCGCGAGGAGTTTGATGGTCCTGCTAAGAAACCCCGTTTTTAAACGCTGCCCTTTTGATGCTCCCAGCAGCACCATTTGTACAGTTTTTCTCTAAAAACAAAAATGTTGATTCGAATTTCTTGTATTTAAGTTTAAATTGTTACAACATTTTAGCCAATTTACTCAGTTATTGACAGTCAATATTTTCCTTTTTTACTTTGTCTCTAGTCTGAAAAGAGAAGTTACTCTTAGCTGATCCAGTTGTTCTTTTTTTGACCATGTATAATTTTTTTTTTTTTTTTTTTTTTTTTTAAAGATGTGTTATGCTCTGTGAGTCGTCGTGAAGTGATAACTGTAACATTTTTTCTGAACTTCCTATGGCTGTGTTTTGTGCCATGCATTTGGAGTCAACGCATGTACTATAATAAAGAGACATTGGTTCAATCAGGAAAAACCTTTAACCTTTTATTCTTAAAAATGAAACGTGTAGTACGTTCAGAAAGTAGCAATGGGCTGTTTGCGGAAGTTGAATAATGTGGTTACCTCTGCCATATTAGCTCTTAAAGATTCTATGTGTTATTTTCTCAAGTCCTGTCCACTTTAGTTCAGTGATTCGTACACAGTCTGAAAAGAATTAACTCGTGGTATGACAGAAATTAGCTGCAAGTACGACATAGCTTTAATCAGCAAATTCCCACATTGAAATATATTGTAAAAATACTTATTCATCAAAGGAATAATCATATATTTACCACCTGCTTAAAAAGACTCTAGACTGGGAAGCAATGTTGAACAGGGTTCTCCAGATCATTGAAAACTTAATTAAAATAAGATTTAACACATTTTAATATTTTTACGTTTCCTGTAAATTAGCAATAGCATTTGCAGGAATTTATTTATTTATTTATTTTTTTAAGAAAAAGTTGTTAAGATTCATTTTTATAAATTGGTTATTAAAATGGTCACAGTCGCGTTTTAAAGAACTTCATTAATTTTTAATAATGCAGGGTGGCTCTGATATTATAACCCTGTTTTCAAACAAGTATGTTTCCTTTTATTTTTTGAAAAAGGGGAACTTTTAGGCTTTTTCTTGGTTTTTAGGAGAGGCTTTTTCTGAGTTATGTTGCATTCAATGAGTAACTCTGCTTTTACAGTCTTGCCTCAGGACAGAAGAAATATCACACATGGAACCTTTAAGAAAACCTGTGTAATACTGTGTGACTAACAGTGGTCTTACAGAAACATAGTGCTGAAACCGCACAGTCTGTCGTAGACAGGCAAAATCCACTCAAGTGTGTGTCCTTGTGTGCATGTTTGGAAGCTGGAGTTATTTGACTACATTTACATGCAGGTCATTCTGTTATTGCTAGCATTTGAAGCATTTGTGAGGCATTCTTTCAGAAGGATAACTGTCATAAAAAATGCACAAAGCAAATGCCACCATCTTTAAAAACGGATGATGTTGTTAAATTGGGATGAAATTGTAGCAGTTTCTGTATTGTTATGTAAAGGATTAATTTTGATAATTATGAAGGTTTCCATAAGGGTGGACTGATGTGACTCTGGACTCCTATAGGTTCTTTAAGGTGTTTAGGTTAACCTTAAGTGGTAATAGTTCAAACAGCACCACGTTTCTGCATCAGTTGAAGTAATACAATTGTATGTAAATGTAGTCAATAATGGTTATGGACGAACTTGAGGCATATTATAGGTCTATAAAAGTTTGTGTGTAAAATGTATCTTTGGGGAAGTGCAGTGGCAAATCTTGACATCAGATATGTCCATATTATACTTAAACGCCTTGGAACATCCATACTTGGATACGTATGTCAAGTCTTAGAATTTCTAAAAGTCTAGTAACTAGCAACCAATGGTTCATCAGAGATCTGACGTTTCAGGCTGTGACGTCATAAATGACTGAGTCACTGTTGGATTTTGGAAAATGATTTTCAGTTATAAAGCTCTAATTTTGCTAGAGCAGCACAAAGACAATAAGTCCCTTTGTAAGAACGCATAGGATGCCCTAGTTTTCAAAACCGCATGGATGTGTGCAGTGGGCTTAAACGACAGTCTGATTTGCATCTTTTCTATTTCACTGATATGTTCTTGTGTATCAGTTAACTTTTGACAAACCAGCACTACGATCTCATTTAAAACTAGAGACTCCAAGGCTATTGTATCAACTTTGTCAACAGGGCTCATGTGCTGTTTTTTTTCCGAGGACCTGCCTTGTTTGTGGTAAATTTATCACTATTCCCTTCTCAGACTGACTTGTATGACAGATTGGGTTACATTCAGGAGAACCCATTCTCAATCTCTGCAGAAATGTTTAACTGTATCTGCATTAATGACTTTAATGGCACCTGCCATTATAATGGCAATAATATCCTGTACTATTAGGATATTCACATTATCTCCAAACACAGCACGAGATCAAGAGACAAGAAGTCCAAATATTTTTATTTTTTTTTCTAATTGTGGGACTGCTCAAACAGTAATAATGTAAGGATGGCCCAACCAAAATTGAGTGCCATAATTAAACGGACACCTTCCTCCATTCACAAGCCTACCTTTACAACCTTTGTCAGAGTTGTCTGGTAAGAGATGGCCTGAAAAGTGAATGTAAGTAATTTTGATCTTTTAATAATTTCAACTTTTGTTATTAAGCAGATTTTATTTTTTGCGTGTATTAACTTGGCTCTGTTCTATTCCACTAGCTTTAACTTTGACATTCTGTGAATCATTGAAAGTATTTTTCATTCAACATTAGTTACAATTTTGTAGTTGGTGGAAGCTTGCTGATCTCGCACAGCAACTAGCTGATCATTGTAGCTTTTTCTGTTTTTTTCTTCATGTAGAAGAAAATGTCCTCCATTTAAACATGGATTACATAAGACATCAAGAATCAAATATTTTTAGTGCACCTGTTAATGTCCTTCACACAATCAAACATGCAATGAAGGTAAGGATTTTAACTTTAATGTCTTCTATCATGTGGCATCCCAGAATCCCACAAAACAAACCTGAAATGGCCACAGAACAGAAGATTTGGATGTGTGGATGCATTCAGTAATGGGAAGGATATAAAGGAGTGTTTATCTCAAATGTTACTTGTGTTTGTGTTATGTACATGTTTTCTTTAACAGGTATGGACGGCTTTAAAGATAATGGACTGTGGCTGAAGTGTGGCTGGGTAGTGAGGACTTGGAAAAGCTGTAGCTAAGAAACTCAAACGCTGGATCTGAAACTAGTGAAAGTAGTGAGATATAATCCCTATTTAATCCTGTACATACAGTACATGATTTCCTTCCAAGAGAGTAGTCTAATGAGGTACATTAATTAGATGTTTGTCATTGTGATATGGTAGTCAAACCCCTGGGAAGTCAACTGGATTGTGATTCTAATCCATCCTTGTAGCTTTCTTGATGAATTAGAAAACTTCTTATTTTATCCAATATTGTGTACTTCAAATATTTAGTGTATATTTTCTTATTTAATTTTGAAAAAAGTTTCAAAAATTTAGTAATAGTAATTCACAATGGAATGCAATAAATTTTAATTAATATATTGCAGATTAATATCTATAAATACACTTAATGGCATTCAGAAAAATCATAACTCACTGATCTGATGTGGGAATGGAATTTAATGCCTTCAAAGTCCACAACACTAAATTTGTGTTGGTCGGTTATTTCTAAATATTCAAAAGAATAACGATATAGGTTTAAGGCACTAATTGTTCTTTGCAACATCAGTGCTTTGAGTATAATTTTCACATAACACTACATCTCAATGATGGATTGTTATGCCAGCTTTTTTAAAAATATATTTGGCAAAGAGAAAGCCTGTCTACATGGTTTATACGCTCGTATTAAATGGTCAATTTTGGATGAACGTTTTTCATTGCAAAATAACAAATCCTATAACTAATAGTTATTTGTACAGATGTATTTGCCAATCTTTTCCTCATTCTTTAGACGAATGATTCCTTTTTAGCGCAGTGGCATGCACTCTGAATTTTTCTGACTGTATGCACAGATGACTGGATTTTCAGATTAAAATAAAGATTCCTCAAAGTAGTTGTGACATAACTAACTGAAAAAGGATGTTGGAAGTCAAATAATCTCCAACATTTAGGAAACAGTTTAGATCTGCAATCAAAGGTATGTAGGTACCTTTAAAATATGCCCTTTATACATCAAATTCCTTTTAGGTAAAACATTTAGAAATGCATCACTGCTTTTAGATTGAATTACATTTTACTGGCTTAAATATAGTTCTTTTACTTAATAACATAGTGTGCATTTTGAACGTTGTAACGTTGTCTGTGTTGTGTACAACTTGTTTTTCTTTAACAGGTTTGACCATCTGTTAAGGTGTTGGACTATGAAAAGGAAGTTGCCAAGCCAAGACATTGAGAGTCTGTAGCTTCTGTTGGAGCGGTTTTGTAAATGAAACTGTGTCACTCTAAAGGACCAGAGTGATCAGATAATAGTGGCTCTATAACTTGGACTGTAGGTTAGAATATTTGGGAATTTATATATTTGGATATTGCTCTCGCACAAGTACACCGTTTTAAGGAAAATTCTTATATTTATGTCTATTGTATGTTTACAGTTGCTATACTTTAATGCAGAAAAAATCCCTTTCTGCTATTTTGACATGAAAATAAACCCTTGACATTCTTCAAGGGGCCCGGTTACCCACTCCACATTTTTGTGTTCCACTTTGTCTTGTGCATATTATACTGACTGTTTTTGCAGCCATGCAATTCACTCTGTCTTCAAGCTAGGTCTTCTGTCTTTAAGGTCTGTTTAAGAGTCCTCAGATTTTTCTTTATCCTTATTTGCCACCTTTGGAAGGACTTTGAGGTTCTTAGTTGTACTGGTCACAGATGATAGATTCCAGATAACAACTAAAATGTGACAGAAGTAGAAAGTATTCTGTAAAATGTATTGAGGACAGTTTGAAGCATTTGACTCTTATAAATTCTAAAATGTAAGTTTTAAGAAGAGCATGTGAATTTGTTACATTTTTATATATGAAAGAAATAATGGAATTTTGTTCTAGTTCCTCTTTAAAAGATTAAGAGACTGAGTTTGATATTGCCTACATGTTTTAATGTATTCAAGTAAAAATAGCTGTCATGCTTGCTTATACAGCGCTATCAAACCAAAGCAAGTTACATTACACAAATACATGGATTACACGTTGTAAAAATGGACAAGTTTGGCAGTGGAATTATAAAAACGAAAGAGGAACACATTTACTCAACATCTGAGGTCTGAAATCGATGCCTCTTTATAGATGTATTTGACTGGAATTGTGGTGACAATGGAAAGCTTTGACATTCAAGTGAAGTCGCAGCCACAGGCAAGTGAAACATTGCAGTAAGCAGACTCTTCATAAATGGAAATCAAACTTTTTGACAGTCACTCTTAACAGCTTTAACAATTGTCTAATGATCACACAGCACAGGTGTGATCAATATAGCAACTAATTAAGGTTCATGGTGAGAAAAATGACCTGTTGCCTTCTAGGGGTGTAACGGTACGTGTGTGACGTTAAGTGCTAACATGTATATGTTTCTCTGTAGGAGGAAAAAGACTGCCCGTACCAGTGATATCCACATACAATCTTACTTTTACTGCTACATGATTAGTTTTTTTTTATTAGTTTTTTTTTTTGCTTAATAAATAAAAATTAATGTCATCTGTTAGACAGTGAGCTGAATCCAGAACCAGTTTTAAGTATTACTCTAGTGACAACTTTCTAGGGGCAAGTAGCTCACAGCCTCTAACCTCATGTTTAACTCATTTTTCCAGTTGGACTAAAATCAAAAAAACTCAGTGTACTAGTTACGCTTCGACTACATGTAGTTCTCGTGTCTCACAGCTCACTGAGCTCAGCTTTTAACATCTTTAGAAACTTTTATTGTATTTCTTCAGTGCAATCCAATCCAAGGTCTTTTTCTTGGTTCAGTAGAAAGAGGTTTTGTTTTTTGTTTTTTCTGATGGCATTGGCAGTCACACCATTAGGATTTCTAAATACACTCTCATAATGTGATTCTGCCTAACCTGTTAAGGAGCAGAAAGTCATTTTCTTTTCCAGAACATGTTTGCTGCACACCAGGTATGCATTGGCCATAAACTCTGGTAGGAGTATTCTTGAAAGCTCAGCCAGAACTCTGTGCTAACTCACACAACATATTTTATATTTAAACATTATATTTAACTGAAACATGAGTGCTCCCAACAAACAATACCTATTCTGACAGTTCTGTTGTCCTCTTTTCAGGAGTTGTTTTTTTTTAATGTAATTATTGCTAGTGTTTAAACCTTTTTATGATGAAATCATTCCCCAAATATGGGAAAGTATTTCTCTTTATTCTCAATTTAGAGTTTCTTTTGTCAAAGTAAGAATTATGGCCAACTTTTAATTTAAAAAAAAAAAGAGGCTGCTCATAGGATAATTTTGACTTTTGTTAGTCTTTTGTTGCCTCTACCAAAAATATACCACACTGACTGTTACATCCCCACTCCCCACACTTTACATTGTGACTCAAGTTTTATGTAACAACTTTTTACTCCAGCACATAATCTCATCAGTTCTGTCTGAATTACCATAATAGTAAGAGCTACACCAGCAGACCGATCAAGCTCACAGACCTGAGTGAGGCAGGATGTTCGATGCTGTCTTACGGTTGAAGAGGCAGCGGCTTGTTGTGCCTGTCTGGTTGTGCGGGTTTCATGTCTTTGGGTAAAAGAGGTGCATTAGCTGCTGTCAGCCAGCTTGTCAAAGACAAGCTGCCCCAGTCCACAGTAGAGGCTCTTCTCTGCAGTTGGGTTACATTGACGATGAGTAGTTCTGCAGATGTCAGTGGACAGTAAAGCCTGGACTTGTTTGCACTGCAGCCAGAGGTATGCTTACACAGATCAGCTGAACAAGTAAGGTAAGTGTCCCATCCATGTTTATAATGCAAGATGCACAGTTGTCCCATGACTTAACTCTTCTGTCTTCTTATTCCACGTCACTGCTCACAGTGATGTCTTCAGGGCTTCTGGCATCACACTTTCAAAGAATGGCATCACAGTGCAGATCTCTCTTCATACTTCTTGGCAATAGATTTGCTGTAGCCTGTGGAGTGTGTGTGTGTGGTTGTAGTACTTTGGCTCCTCTGTATGTGTGCATGAAAACAAGTGTTTGTGTGGATTCAAATATATGGAACACAGCGCTGAAATGAAAGGTATTCTGCTTTTTTTTTTTTTTTATAAAGTATTGCCTGGTACATTTAAGCTCCTAAGTGGAAAAAGCAGAAGTCTTGTCTACAACCGTACACGATGTTTTGCATTTTGTTTCCTTTTCTCGAAAACCTATATTTGAAAGTGATTAGTTTGGAAAAAGGCAGGGTGTTTGCAGCAACAAACTGGGGGTGGGGGGACAACCAAAGCCCAGCTCTACCAGAGGCAAAATACTATGAGAAACTGTTCTGCTTTGGCCATAACTTTGTTTTTTATGTTTTGAAATACTCAGTGCTTTCTGATTTCAGTCTATTCCTGCTTTGATAAAGTAATAGTACTGTTAAACACCCAGTGGCCTTTCATCAGCACATCCTCAGTCAGTCGCAATGCAGTTAAAATCAGTCATGAAAAGTACTTTCACACTGTGTAAGCAGCACTTTTATCTTTGAACCCTCTATCAGCACTACTCCCTCGCCCTCTCTGCCTGTCTGAAATGACATACCGATTGTATTGGTACTGGGTTGGGTTTTTGAAGTGTTGAAGTGACTGTACAGAATGCTGTGGCAAGACTTAACTGGCACTAATAAGTGGTCACACATCCCTTGCGTTTTGGCTTCTCTTCATTGATTGCCAGTAAATTTTAGGTTTCATTTTAAAATTTTAGTTTTAACTGAACAGCTCTACATGGTGAAGCTCCCCATTATATCTCTGACCTATTGAAACATCATGCTTCCTACCGGTCACTTCAGGTCAGAGGTTACTGTTGGTCCCATGTATTGGGTTCAAAACACGTGGGGATCGAGCTTTTCAGGCACTGGGTTGTGGAATTCTCTTCCACTGTCTTTACGCTGTACAAACTCCACTGACTCTTTTAAAAGCAGCTGAAGACATTTTTATACCAACAAGCTGTTAAAAAGTGTTTTCATTGTTTCATATTATTATTATATGTATATTTCAGGGTTTATTGTGAAGCGCTTTGATTTTTATCTGTGAAAGTGCTATATTTAAGATGTCACATACTTTTTGGGTCCTCAACCTTTCTAAGTTGGTAGTTCTTTTTCTTAAAAATATATAACAATACTTTTACAATTTTGTGCATAAATAACTGGTCAGACTTGTGTATGTGGAGCAAATAGAAACACAAAGGACCACTCATGTTTCAGTAATCTGTTTTAAACAGAACGAGCATGAAAGTTTATACTGTACCATTTCATCATGTAGAGCATTTGGGCTTTAAGTTACGTAGTGTTTGTTGTCAATCTGATTTTAGTTGCATCAAGACAGTTTGCTGCTTCTCATCTGTGGAATGAATTCGGTGTAAAACTAGTGAGAAAACTGTTGTTTTGAAGCTGGGAATTTGAGCTATGAAATGACACACAACCATTTTAGCTTTTGAAAGGGCATGATGCTAACTGTAGATAGGTTAGTAACGCATGTCTGTATTCACTGTGAAATTAATCGTCATTCTACCTTTTGCAAACAATATTTTAAAATGTACCGGCAGGGTGAAAGCTGAGCTGAACATCACACTCCTGGGTGTCTTTTATTGTATCTGGTTGCTGAATAAAGACACTTTTAGGTGAAGGGTGCACTTAACACAAGATATGGGTTAATCTATATTTAAATTAAAAAAAACATTCACACACTCAAAACCTTAGGGTACATCACCATATTCTTCTTTGCCTAATGTACTTCAAACTCACAAGGAAATTATTTGCTGAGGTCATAAAATTAGGTGCAGTATCGTTTTCTTGACTTCATTTAGTCTGGCTTTTGTAATCGGGAGTTGCCCCCTGCTGGCCATTAGAAACAAAGCAGATTTAATTCACTCCCATATTAGCTTCACATTTAAAAACGATGCTCAGTCCACTGTGTGTGTGTGTGTGTATATATACAATCTGTATTCTCAAACACTGTTTTTAGGAACAAACTGATGGTTGCGTGGTTTGTCGGAGAAAATTTGGACAATCGTTTTAAAGAGTGTGTCCAGTGATCAGCTTCAAATGGACCTTTTCCTTTCTTCTCTCAGTACCTCTTATTCCTCATTCCTTCCTGTGACTCATGAATGGCATATCATGCACTGACCAGCCAGCCATTTGAATAAATGTACACAAGAAGACTGTGGCAGTTTCGTATGTTGCTTGTATTTAGATCTCTCATCTCTGTAGGGCTCTGCTGCCCTTGAGTCTCTCGAGCTGTGGCTAGACTGTGTTCAGCCAATGGCGGCTGTGATGATTTCATCTCTGCACTGTGATCCATTTTCTAACCATGCTCTGAGTCCTGATTGACTACAATCCTTCCTTATATCCTGTTGGAGTGTGATGCCAGAACTACCCTTCAGTCCTGTAATGGCCTCTTCAGAAAGGGCCCTGCCCAGAGTCCGAAAGACTGACACTGAAAACGACCACGGCTTCGTCAGTGCTAGGTTTATGGTGTAGCTCCAGTTTGGGGTACCTTTGCAGTAAAACACCTGATGTGTCAGTATGAAAGTCTAGCTTCACATGGCTTTGTAACAGATGGACCTACCTACCTCTCAAGGATTGCAACGGATTCGAACGTTGTCATGAATTTGTCTGTCCTCTCTGCAGTTTCTAATAAATTATTCATGTTCTGGGTGCTGAGATGCCCTTCAGTAACAAACACATGCATACACGTGCACACACTTCATTCATTCACACATTTTACTTACCCTCACACACGATTTTCTTCTAATTTATGTTAGAACTAACTCATTTTATTTTAAACATCTGTCACATGACATACAACACATACACCTACACACACCTACATACCTACACACACAGGCTCTCACTTTTGTGTTTATGCATTGCAACCACAGTGAGTAGTGTTTGAGTAAACCTGGTGATCAGTCCACTGTCAGGCTCTCATTGTCTGTCTCTTGCTGCAGGATCCTCGACCATTAGAGGGAGGCTGAGGATCTGCACGGATTTACCACCGTAAGTGTTGGACAAATGCAGTGTGTCTGCTTAACTTCCAAACATGTAAAATATCATCTGCAGCACTGTAATGCATCTTATTTAGAAACTTACCTTTGAGTGTTTGGTATTTTGTTGGTTGTGAGGCTGCTATGACAAAACTCCTGAGTTACTTTGTCACATGACACAAGTCAAACATCACTGATGTATTTTTTTGTTTCTGTGTTGTAGGGAAAATGAAGATTGTCTTGTAAAATGTCAAAGCTGGAGGAAGCTCGCTGTAACAGGACGCCAGGATGACCTCCAGGCTGGCTCATGTGCAGTTCGTCCTTCAAAACATGGATGTGAAATGTGCGTGCACAGTTTTTTTTTTGTTTTTTCTTTTTAAACATTTGAATAGAAACACACTGTGAAATATCTTATTTGCAGCACTTAAGTCTAATAACTCATTACTGTTTCTCAGGTGGCGGAGCAGTACCAGAACTCATCCAGCAGAGGGCAGTCTGCAGTCCAGAGGAGAGATGCGCTGTTTTCTCTTAATAATAAAAGATATAAACCTGAGTTTTGTTTCCATGTCTTACTTTTCACCTGATTACCTGTTTTGTCTAAGTTAGTTTCATTTAAGCGTTACACTAAATTTAAATTGCATTAAATGAGATGTCAAACTGTTTTTCTGTTTAAATTGAGGTTTGGTGCTCTGTAAAAGGAAAAGGAAAACCACCAGCACTGTAGTGTAGTTCATTAAAGTCATTAGGGTTAATTTAATCAAGTGTTACAGTACACGCTACTCATTGAATGCTTGGAAATGGCAGAAAACTGTAAACTAGTGATGTTTACTTTGGTAGACAGGTCCCAGAGGTTGATTCAGAGCCAGGAAAAACCTGCAATCACTCATCAAACTCACTAAACTCCTGGTGGACTGAGCAGCCTGCCTTCTTGCTGGATTCAGTGCCTCAGCTGTGAAGCACTCTGATAGGAGTCCAGTCCAATTACAATTAAGGCTAAAGGTGCAATGTTTCCGCTGCTGGCCCACACTTGCATCTCAAGTATTGGCTGTCAGTCTTGGAGCAGGTCCAGCCGAGAAGCAGCAAGATGATCCGGAGCAGTCTGAAGGCACAATCTGAATATGTGTCGGATCGTTGTTGTCTGACCTGAGCTCCACCCTGGCACAAAAACAGGCTCCTAAAGGCCAAAAACACAAAGTGAAAACTTGACTTAAATTAGTGCTAAAGTGAGTCACCTGAGCTCAACCTGCCAGAGCATCTATGGAGGGTTAAAATATGTCTTGCAAAAAGCTTCAGGCAAACCGGTGTGAATGAAACTCAAAACCAAACAATGACATGATCCAGTGTGATTTAATCCCCCCACAAGATCAAAAACATGCTGTCCTCTTTTACCCTGCGGCTGAAAGTTTAGTTTGCTATGCGGCATTATGTCAGTGCGGTTTGGTGCTGAAAGACTTTTTTTTTTTTTTTTTTACTTTCGCTAATGGTTGTCAATTTTCAGAAATGGACCCATGAGTGTGATTTGTAATGCCGGTTTCCCACCACCGTGCTACTGTTGCCCAGTCTAGGACCGCTTCCATGCATTTCCATTAAAACAGGACCGGTGCTGATGACTCTGCTGGGCCTAAAGCTGGAATCAGTGGTCATGTGAGGGGCTATTGGCACAGTATTTAACCTACACGATGGGGCTGTGATAATGTGAGCAGTGAATAACTCACCTTTTGTCTCGCAACTAAGCTTGTGAAATGCATGTTACATAATTCTGTAATTTGTCTTAGGGAGAAAGTGTTCAAGTTTATATTGATCGATTTAGATTTTTGTTATAATATAATAATAATATAATAATAATAACAAGCAAATCAGCGGTTTGTGATCTTAAGCATCAGGACAACACACAACAGATAGCGGCGTCTCAAATATTAAAGATTTACTTAAATTTTAACGTAACTACTGCAGCATAAATTCACTGTGTTAAACAAACATTATGAAAAAAATAAATCGTGAAGTTGCTAAAATTACAGTCCAATATATTTGGTGACCTCACATGTTATCAAAAATAAATGAGTACATTTTTTAAAATTTCGAAACCATTAAAATGAATAAAAGTTACTGAAATAACTTAAAAGCAGAAAATGTTGTGATGCTGAAATCGTGAGATGACGTAAACAATGATTAAATGATGCCAGTTAACTGTATATACACTTGGGTTTATTCATTTACATCACAGCTTATTTTCTAAGCAGCTCATGCTTTCTGTATGAAAACATCTAAGAAATACAAGCTGTCAGATTGCTTTTGTGCTACTGAAGCTTAAAGTTTAATTAAATATACCAGACATACAAAGCCAAATAAACAGCCAGTGAAGGAGAACTGTTTTCTCAGAAGGAGTTAAAGTTTTTGGATAACGCTCAGACAGACATGATATTGTTTCCAAAAAAAATATTCACGTGGACTTTCTCTCTTGGATATATGCTTCAAATCCAAGAGAACAAATATTAACAAACCTTCATAGAGAACAAGTAACAGGTTTCACAAATATATTTCTGCAAAAAGAGCTTCCTGTTTGGGATCACCACCGAACCAGGGTCCCGGTTTATTCTCTCACATGAACGTTTCCTGGACACTTCCTCACCTACCACCTGCTCCCTCGACTGTAAGCCGACCTGGTGAAGAGGGAAAAGGAGCGAGGGAGAGTTGGTGGTGTCCACCTGGCCGGCTCCATTCATGCATCATTAATGGCCCTGCATCATTGATGCGGTCCGCTGCCCACAGATAGAAGTGGTACAATGTCCTCCTCATCCACCCCCCGCAGCCTGTAGACAGGCAGGCTATAGATCCAGGTCTTTAGGTGAAGCCATATCTGCCATCCACCTCGTGACCATGCTATCACTTTCACTAGTCTTCATGTGTTGCAGCAGAAATCAGTGTCAAGATTAGTTTAGAGAGCATATTTTCAGGTGTATTCTCCTGCAGGTGTAACACACCCACAGATAAATGAGCGGCACTGCTGGAGCTGCTCCCCCGACAGCTGTCCTGGGTTTGGACGCCGGCGGATCGTGGCGGCAGAGAGGCGCCCAGAGGAGTGGAGCTTTGGTCCAGACCTACCTGCTCACCGGCTCCATCCTCCCTCCACCTTCAGCAGTGGGAAACGGGGCAGCTAAAACCCCCCTGAAGCTGCCCTCGCTCGTACCTGGAGCCAAAGGCCCCCGCGGGCGAAGCAGCATGGCTCGTCTCAGGTAAGAAGTAAAGAAACAAAAGGAGAAGCAGAAATAACTTAACTTTCTTGATGCATTCTGACAGGTCAAAGTCCAAACAATATAAAATGACAATAATGTGGAGATTAATTCATATAATTAATAAAACTATATACTAATTAATACATGAATTAGATTGTTACATATCTCTTTTGTGTGCATCATGTTTTCGGAGGAGGAATGATGTCATTCGGTTATTTTGTATCCAGTTATTCTGATCTCAGCCTCTCTTTAGTTTCGTGTCAGTGACGCCTGCAGTATTGCACATTTTTCCTCATGAATGAAAAGAATAAAATCAACATGAAGTCTTAAACATGTTGTTCTTTGTTGTTTTCTAGATTGAGCTGTTTAAATAAATTCTGGCTGAAATTTGTGTTATCAGCATTACCTGACATTATAAGTGACTGATTATACTTTCCTGATTTTCTGTTACACACATTATATGCATACTGCTAAAGTGGTGGATGATCATATTGAAAATATCCAAATAATGACGTCGGTATATGTAGTACAATCGAGCATGTCTTTATTTTTGTTGTACAGTCAGCAGAAGTCCCACAACAATAATGCTAAATGTAATAAATAGAAAATAAATATACAAAAAAAGCAACTTTAAAAAAATAAGTCAATTATTTAAAAGATCACAAATTAGTTTTTCAGACTGTAGGTCCTGCATGTTGGCATCCTGTACCGATGACCAGATAGAAGCAACTTAAACTCTCCTAACGGGTACAGTTATTAGTGACTGGGCCTCTTCAAAGTCATGACCTTATTCAGGTGAGGACGGTCATTCAGGGTCAGTCTTGCAGTTTTACTGCACACTGTGACTAAACCTTGAAGTGTACTTTTGTTTTCTAAGTTCAGATTCACTGACCTACTCTCATAAAACTGCTTCTGATGTGAAAATCGTGAATTGCGCCATTAAAAGTACACATCCTGACGATTTTTTCTGCACACGTGAAGCTCAGTGGTCAGCTGGAAACCCTGTGAGCCTAAAGCTCGGGCTTCAGGCTGCTCTGAACACTCAGTTGCACTCTTTTTTTTCCTGCTCTTGGCTCTCTGTGATGTCGGTGAGAAGGGATATAACTAATGTAGTCATCACAAGCGGACAGCTCTGGCTGTGAGAAGCTTTACCCACCTGCTGTTCGAACCTTCTGTTTGAGAAGAAAAGCAAAAGATCTCAAAAAGGAGAGATTTGGGTTTTCACCGAGACCCAGTGTACGATAAATAACGATCATTTTAACTGTGAGTCTTGCAAGACTGGTCTAATGGAGCTGTAAATGTAGGATCTGTGAGGTTTATGTGTTTTCTATGTATGGATTCTTATATATACCCAGCATCTAAAGATACAAATGGTATGTGGTACTAAAGATGTGGACCCCGGGTTGAGAATGAAGGCTTCGGTTATTTACATTATATACTCAGAGTTATATTATTATCCATCAGTCAGGTGAAATCCTATGGAAAAGGAACATCAGGTGTATTAATAACATAAACACTAAAGCCGTCATGTAAATGATACCAGGATGTCCTGGTAACTCACTGACCTTCAGTACCAATCATGCAGCTGTGGCTTTGAAAGTGATTAATCCCACCGTGTGTGTCATCTCCACTATTCACTTTAGCAAAAGTGCCTGTTAAAGCGTGGAGTGGATGCTTGACTGGAATTACACCGGAATTGTTTCCTCTCAGAAGCGACCCAGTTTGATGGCTTCATGTGGGCCGCAGCCCAGTGTGCCATAAATCTCAGGCGTGGAAACCGATCTACCGCCTGATGCAGCACCCAGTGGTGTTTCGCTCAGAGGAGGGCGAAACCTGAGTGAGACACAAACACACACTTCAGGCTCTTAAACACACCTCCCTCACTGTCCAGCAGAGTATTTGATGGCATCTGCTTACCCAAGCAGAGCAGGTTTTGAATAACCACCAAGTAAATGAAGAGGAAGTTCTGGTGTGTGTGTGTGTGTGTGTGTGTGTGTGTGTGTGTGTGTGTGTGTGTGTG
>NW_005187494.1:2346857-2386307 GCF_000239375.1 Pundamilia nyererei
GCGCTATATAAATACAGGCCATTTACCATTTAATTTCTTCTTTGATTTTTATTTTTTTACAGGCCTGTTGTTTTTTATTAGTATCTTATTAAAATTGTGTTTCTGTTTTTGTTTCATTGTAAGTCTTTCTTGCTTGCATGTCTGCTGCAAACTGTATACAAAGTCTATTGTCCCCAGAAAATCAATACTTATGCAGACTTTGTTGACCCTCTATTTTTATGTTTATGTTTTTATTCTTTTTGGTAAGGAGATCACTGTTTTGTCCGTATATAGACTATAAATAAAGGAAAAAAGCAGCTTGTGAGAAACCTGCACTTTCTTTGCCGTGCCAGTAGGGGGTCTCACCCCCTTTAGCAAAAAGTGCAAAAAATGACTCACCTGCTCATTGGATTTATGGCACCAATAAACCCTTTTCTGATGAATGTATGGTCTCAGTTTCTAGTTTCTGTTCTGTGTTAAGTATTGTGAATCTATTGTGAATAAAATCAGGGTTTATGAGGCTTGCAAATCATTTTATTCTGCTTTGTGGGGTTTGTAAATTATGATTTGAATAGATGATCCTCAAGCTTAATCAGTGAGCCTGGTTCTGCTGGAAGTTTCTTCCTGTAAAAAGTGGTTGTCTGATTGTTGGGGGTTTTCTGTATAATTGTAGAGTCTGTACCTTACAGTATAAAGTGTGTTAAGGTGACTGTTGTTGTGATTTGGGGCTATTCACTAACCAGGGGTTTATGCTGTAATGGCTATAAGACGTAAAATCTTTTTGCCTGTGTAATGAATCCTGCTAAACTTGCTCCTAAATCTCTCAAATCTCTCTTGTTGAACTTTAGCCATTCCCTCCTAGTGTATGATATTTGATACATACAGTTTTTGTGAATTTTTGAGACTTCTACATCATTAGTGTGATTTCTTTCTCTCAAAAAACCTTGAAAAAAAATAGCAAAGTACATTTTTAAGCAATAATTTAAAAGAAAAGCCAGATACAGCAAATATGATATCAATTAAAAGTCATATATGCACATTAATGTTTTTAAAAATAGAATAAATTTGAATTTTTCTGTAATTATTTCATGGTTCAGGCTTTAGGATTTATTGGCACACCTATTAAAAACAGTTTCTAATGTCTCTGTTTTATTATTTTATTCGTAATTTTGCGCCCGTCTCACTTTGTCACTCACTTTTGAATATACCCTCACAGGGCCACTAACATGGCTGAAGACTGTTACTGTTGTTAGCAATATGCATTACTGAAAATTATTTCCTTTTTTCTCTCCGTCTGGTTCCCCAGTTTCAGTGAACCATCCCTCTTCACCACAAATGAGAACCTCCTGTTCGAGGAACTCTCTCTGAACCGTCGCCCCAGTGTTTTACAGAAACGACCACCACCGCGTCCTTCATTCAGCAAGTCATCCTCCGTGTTCCCCTATAAGACCAGCCAGCCCCACCAGGAGGTCTCGAGCTGCAGTCGACCGACCTTTATTCACCTCTCTCACGCCATCCAGCCGAGCTCGAGGCCAAGACCAGTGAGACGCCACTCACACAACCTGGCCCTGAGCTCAGACATGCTGCACGGTGACTTCCGGCCTTCAGCTTCCCGGTATAAGGAAGAGCCTTTGTCTGTGGTTGGGAAGCCTTGCCTTCTGACCTGCAGTCAGCGCCCGCCTGCTGGTTCGGCTCGCACACAGATTCACGTATTTCTACCCAGCGAGGCCGAAGGAGAGGAGGCAGACAGGGAGTCTGTGGACGAAGGCTTCATGGATGAGCTTGACAGCAAGATAACCTCTCTGAAGCTCCAGCAAGAAGCACCAAAGACAAATACACCCCACACATGACATGAATGATTCCTCCATTGTAGTCCAAGGGCAGCCCTGTCTGCATTATTATCAGTTCTTTTTTTATTTTATTTAAAGGTCTGTGGCTTTTAGGATTTAGGTCAGATTACCTTGTTTGGATGATCTACAGATTGTCCAGGTTTCAACATAGTAATAACACATGAAGATGCCCAGTTTTTCCCTTTGTTATTTGGAAGAACCGGACAGAGAGGTCTGACCTCCGACACCTTCAGACTGAACTGTACATTAGCGCTGGACATGACTGAGCATGACGAAGTTGTAGATAAACTAGGTTTCTATGATTTAATGTCGGCATAGGTTTGGTCATGTTTTTTACACTCTTCATTTCTTCTTATTTTACAAGATAGCATAGAAAAAAAACATGCATGAAAAAGTAAGGTTTTGCAGATTAATGAGCCACTAACAGAAAATAAAATGTAGTTATGCTGATATATATATTGATGGTTTTATAGCAAATAATCTTGATCATGCTGATACAGTCAGAGATTATTTCTTTCAAAACTATAAAACAGACTGTATAAGCTTAAAATAAAAACCTTTGTGCTCTTTTTAATAGTCCAACATGTATGTTGTGTATGCAAATTAGTGTGTTTCTACTTTATTCACATGAAGGCACACAGTGTGTTTACGCCCTGTTTCTGTCAACAGCAGAAATTTGCTGATAACAATGTAAACGATGTTGTGTATTGATAAAATTACTTTTACTGGCGTACAAGATTGGCGCTTAGTTAAAACCAATTTCCTGAACTGTTGTTTACTTTAGAAAATTCTCACTTACTGTAATGTTTTACCTTTCATTGGCCTCGTTTATGTTATTTGGTGTTTATTTGGTTATTTCTGTGAAGACGTTTTAAATGTGTAACATTTGAAAAACTATACAAAATAAAGTTTATTATTATAATACCAACAAATACAAATAGCAGTTCTATTTGGGTGAGATACATATTATTTTGGCTCCCACCATTGTAGTATTTTTCTTGCCACTAGGAGGCGGAAAAGCAACCCCAAAGATGGGGTAGACCTTGACCGACGAAGAAGAAGGAAAACAAACGGTCCTGTTGGACTGGACGCATATGATTGTAGCAAGGGGATGCATTTGAAACGTTTTTCTGTTTTGGAGTTTGTTTACCATTGCTTAGTCGCATTTTATTATTAAACTCAAAGAATTGGTGATTTGGGACCACCATGGCCGATACGGAAACTAGCGGATGCGAACGTCTGACCACCAATCAAGTGACTCCTGTGCAGGTCGGCGCGGTAATTCTGTGCACGTTGTTACGGCGGTGAACTACACTTTTTAAAATCATATATCTGCATCCAAAAGAATTATAAACAGAGCGGGTATTTAACATGTGCAGAGGTTATTTATTGCGTGGTGAAAACACGGAGGGAGACTAACCGCAGTCGTAGCTGCATGGATCTGTAAGCAGGCTAGCGTTAGCTTAGCAAAGGCTGAGCTAGTAGTTCTCTCTTTACAGGTCTGCTAATTAATATATCAACAAAACATGGCTAACTCCAAGAAAGTGACTTGTACAGAGGTAATAACACCCATTACCTACAGTCTAACGGAGTATTACAGCCATTTGTCAAACCTCTGTGCAGCAGCCACGCTGTAGTAAGCTAACTTGTTATGGTGTTGCTGCACGCCTAAAACAGAAATTAAACCTTTGCATTGAATCTGTACTGAGTGTGTGTGTGTATATATATATATATATATATGTGTGTATGTGTGTGTGTGTGTGTGTGTGTGTGAAACACACCCCGTGTTTATTAAATGGTCCCTGATAAGGTACCTCTATTGCAAACTTAGGCTGCTAAACTTTGCACAAATCCGTGCTGCAGAATTTAGCTTCGCAAAATGCGGTCGGGTCTTTAACCTGCACCAAACCTGAGCACTGACTAGCCCTACTGATAGTTTTAAAGGTTATTTAATTAATTACACGATGCAGTCAGTGAAGCGGACACTGCTGAGCTTGATCCTGCTGCACATGGAAGCAGTTCACGGTGTTTTTAGTGCTTCAGATCAGCTTATGGTAGCGCTTTTATATCCCTAAAATGAGGTTATATTAATGTGGTATGCACATCCCTGCGGTGTGACCATTTCCTCTGCTTGTGTTTCAAACACCTTAGTTTGAAGAGTGAAGCATCATGGCCATTATGAGTCTGCAGGAGAATTCAGTATCAGCAAAGATGGATATTTTAGGTCTGAGACAGCCAGCTTTTTAGTCTTTCTTTGATTAAACTGGTGTTTGGCAGACATTTCTGTACTTGGTTTTGATTTTAGAGCTTTATTATTAACTGCACAACAACCACCTTGTTTAAATTTGGCTACAGAGTGGTGGGACGTGTTTCCTGCCGTACTTAGGTTTTGTGCAGCTCATATTTCACAGCCCTGTGGTTTTGAAACTCTTAGACACAGTCATGTTCGGTCTTGAGTGAATATCTAAAAAAAAAGAAGAAGAAGCATAGCTGGTTGAGTTTCGTCAGCGTAGCTAAGTAAAGATTTTAAATGTATCTGTAGTGTTTTAATTATTTTAAAACCCCACCATGCATGAGGAGTGACAGAAATGTTTGGGTCTTTAAAAGAAGTCTCCTTTCAAAACACTAAAACGGACACAGCATAAAATACTCACAGCTATGCAGGAAGTGCAGATATAAATGTTTGGTTTCTAAAATTAGTTTTTATTGGCCAGCTTTCTTTGCATCACACACCTCTGTTGCTTTGTATTCTTTGTTTCTGTATATCTTGCTCTTGTCTGTTCTCTTTTATGTTGGCTTTTAACCAGAACCTGAGTGCAAAATTTACTTTTACTGCCTGTAAATACATCTGTTGGAATGACAATAAAAATAATTGAATTCTCAGATTCGCAGTCGTTGCTGCATATCATATTTTATAGAAGTGCAAATCTAGAAATTGCAGAACTAATTGTTCTGTTTTTGTCAATTGTGGACATTAGTGATTGGCTTAGTTACAGAGCAGACTTGTGCGTTCTGTAAACTGTCTATTGTCCATCATAGGTAACAGAAGGGACCGATGGAGAGGCTGTGGAGGCAGTTTCAGAAGCAGCAGCATCGGTGGACGCTGGAGAAACGGAACACGTTCATGAATCTTCCCATGAACTTTCCAAAGAGAGGGAAGAGGATAATGATGCTGCTGCTGCTGAAAAAGACATGGAAAGTGAAGAAGCAGAACTTAAAGAAACTGAGACTGAGGTGATCCACTCTGTTGGTTCTACATCTCCATCACAAGCTTTTTCTGCAGAGGAGACAGAGGAGACCGTTACGGTTAATGATGGTGAGCCAGGTAGCACCACAGAGCCCCAAAAAGAGGCTCCTGAGGTGAAATGTGACGAGGGTCTTGAGGTGATATCTGATGAAGGGGTTGAGTCAAAGGCAGAAGATCTTGCAGGGAAGGATGAGAGCCAAGAGGAAAGCCCTGCAGTAGCAGATGTCAGTGAGGATGCATGCATGGACGCAGCTCCTGATCGTGAGGAGGAGAAAGAAATAAAAAACACTGATGAAAACATGGACACAAGCAATGACACTAAGGAGGAAGTCTGCACAGAGCAGGAGTCATCCATCTGCTGTAAACCAAAGGTTTTGACAGCGGGCGATGAACTCGATGAGATGATGGACATCGGTACAGTGGATCAGGTGGAGCAGGAAGCTCAGATGAAAGAGGAGGAACAGAACAGCTTGAAGGATATGGAAAGCAGCTGCTCACCTGATGCTTCTAATACAGGTATAAAGATGCTCTTTGATTGGTAGATTTGTAGATGCAAAATAGAATCTTTATGATCTTGTAGGAAATTATCTAAATAAATAAAACTTTTAATATCAGCAAATATGAGAAAACATCTACCCTGACACTCCTTCATCTGCTAAAGGCCAAAAATGTATTTCCTAAAAAGCGACCACTACAAACATTTTGTAACTTTTAAATGCAGACAGGCTTCTTTAAAAAGACCCTTTGACCTTTGTTACCCTGCAACCCTCTGCGAGTCCACGTCAGAGCACACTGAGCTTTAGAAATGCTTTCACTCCTCCTTTAAAGACAGCATGGCAGAAAGTCTCCCAACAAGGTGTAGTTTTCATCATCCCACTAAATGCTGTGCTTTAAAATTCCCACACAGCCTCAGTGACGGAGGACAGTAACTCTGTTACGGAGGAAGCTGATGTGAAACCCACAACTTCAGACTTGATGCAGTCCAGCTCGTCTCCATCGTCTGAGGCCACAGGAAGTACAGGTGGGTGATCTTAATGCCAAAATACAAATAGTACGAAATTAAAATCTCATTATGTGGAAAATCTTGGCAGCAGAATAAACTTTAATATTAATATTTTCGTTAAATTTATTAAATTTGTAATAAATAAACAGAAAACCACCCCTAGAAATCCACACACATAAATTGTATATAACAAGACTAAAATGGTACGGTTCACATGAAACGACTATCCTGACTGAACCTTTGTGAAATACTTATGCTTTATTAGAGTCCAAAGATCTTTTCAAATTTGACTGAACAAACCCAATTTTCTTTTTTTTCTTGTTATTGATAGAAATTAAAATGCAGAGATAAACATCAAATAAAGTGATACAGATCTGCTGCTGTGTGCTGACCTGTTATGTTTACACATGCAGCCAAAAGGGAACACGCTAATAAAGGAAGTATTTGTCCCTTCTGAAATGGTCAAAGGCAAACAAGCATCTCAGCATTTTGGCTCTTAGTTGGTTAAAAAGGTTGTAACTGTGCAACTAAGAAAACACTGAATAAAATTTAACATTGCTGAATATTTTTGAGTTTAATGGCTCACTCCCAACATAAAGCTGCTTTTCGGCTGCTCTGTTATTCACGAGCATGTTTGATTTGGAGGCGTTTTACACCAGGTTCCCTTCCTGAAGCAACCCTGGAGGTATTTTTGTCTCCTCCCAGGGTTAAACGAGGGATCATTGACTGGTTAAATGAATGATTAAACCATGACACCACAGAGCCACTAAAAACACAATCTTTTTTTTAAAAATCTTAACACTCAGACTGTGGTTCAGTATGAATTTTGTTTTGTCCGACACAGTGACAGTTGTGAATGTTGTCATTCATTCATGTTCTTCATGTTTTTGTGTTCACTTCCTTTTACACTTGCTCACACGCTGCTCACGTGTTCTTGTAGGAAGAGACAGCTCGTCACCGGCGATGATGTTGAACGGCATGAAAGTCGTCAAGCTTTCTATACCGAGATTAGACGTTGTAAGTAGAAGTAAGATAGAATTTAGGTTTTAGGCTTTTCTTACCTGCTCTATTAATATACGTGAAAGTTCATTGAAAACTATTGATTAGGCTGTCGGCATAAGCTTTCCGTCAAAATAAACAGCATATACATGTACTCCTTGTTCTAGGAGAGGCTGCACACTTCAACCCAAAGTGTCAAGTTGTCTCCTTCACCTCCGTTGGTCACTGTGAAGGACGAGCCGGTGGATGAGGAATATGAACAAGCTCTAATGTCCAGTTCCTCTACAGCAAGTGTGAAAGATGAGCCTAATACTGCAAGGGTGAGACACACTCTGCTTAAGGATTTGTGGAGTTATGCTATTAGATTTGGCAAGCGTATGCAGAGCTGTCACGCAACGATCAGGTGTGGAGACAGTTGCAGAAACTTTGGAAGATGGAACAGCAGTTACTGAAATGAAATATTTGATATTCAAAACCCATGTAGTGAACAGAAAGGCTGGAAAGGAAGAGGCACATGATGTCTGTTGTGCAAAGGTGTAAAACAACGAGTCCAAAGTGGCTGCAAAAGAACACTTGACACGAGCTGGGAGTATGATGGAGTGGTCCCAAAAAAAGGTGGAAGTTACGACAACAACAGAGGGAGAACAGGCCTGCATCTATGGAGGAGGAGAATCTTTCAGAATCTGAGAATTTGAGATGGTTTGGGCATGTCCATATGACCGGACACCCTGCATTAGACCTAGAACACTGAGAGTGGTTGTCCTCTGGCTTACTTGTGATAGTCGGAGGGGGTAACTTGTATGTATGGAGCCAGTCTGTGAGCAGCAATGATACCAAGACAAAAAAAAAAACTGGGACAAGATCAGGTAGACTCACACATGAACTTGCATGTTTCAGGATAATTACTGGTTTCTTCGTTTCATCAGTTCTTTATTCCGGCTATTGTATACTTGGCATGACTGACACTGAGTCTAATAGACGAGAGGTGGGGAACTCCAGGCCTCGAGGGCCGGTGTCCTGCAGGTTTTAGACGTGTCCTTGATCCAACACAGCTGATTCAAATGGCTAAATCAATATCAATATGTCCAGAGGCCTGGTGATGAACTAGTTATTTGATTCAGGGTGATATCAAAAACCTGCAGTGCGTTTCCCACTCCTGTAATAAACCAGAGTGCAGGAAGAGGTTCAGACTCACAGATCTGTACCTCAAACTAGACTTCCTGAAATATCCACGTAGTTCCTAAAGCAACATATTTCTACCAGTATTACACCATTGCCATAAAAGATGGTTAATTCACTACTTTGCAGCATTAAAACCTTTTCACACCTGAAATCTGGAAATTGAAGGAAGAAGAGAATTATTCTTTCTTACATGGAGTTAACAGCAGCAGCAGGAAACCAGCTGCAAACATATGATTACTTGTGTAAGTGATAGGTTTGGTGGCAGAACATGACATGTTGTCACATTTGGACTTTGCAGGTTTAAAACTGTTCAGATCTCACTAGCTTGGACATTTTCATTGTCACGTGGATCTCCTTAGCTGATGTCTAGAAAAGTCCACAGCTGTGAGAAACCCGGGGAACACCAAAGAGAAAATCTGTTGCTGCTAGTATAATATAATAATATATAACATCATCAGTCAGGATCTGGTCTGGGTCCAGTTTCTGAGAATGAAGCCTGAATCCCTGAACCGTTACTGACGTTTCACTCATGTTGAAAGGAGGACCTGAGGATCGGATCCGTGTATTCTGAGAGTTCTGAAACGCAGACGCTGCCCATCGTCAGCCCGCCGTCTTCGCACATGTTCTGCACTCACTGTAAGAAGAACCTGATGAAGGGACAGACGGCTTTCCAGAGGAAGGGCTCTCCAGCGCTCTTCTGCTCCACCACCTGCCTCTCATTGTCTCAGGCCAGGGGAGCCACTAAAATCTGCCACAACTGCCAAAAGTGAGTTCTGCAGACGAGAGTAGGCTTACTACTGTTATTACTACTGTTTGATGGGTGAAGTAATGTCACCCAATGATACGCCTCAAAGTAAACTGCATTGTAGTTTGATTGAATTTGGATTTCTCCTTGGCCTCTTTTCCTCTCGTTCCTTTAGGTTGATAATTCGGCCTCAAGACGTCATCCTGGCTCCGGATCTCAAAGGACTCATGAAAGAGTTCTGTGGCCAGATCTGCCTGACGTCCTTCAACTACAAGAAAACTGTCTCCAACTTCAGGAAAACTGCTGTTGCTGTGAAAGCTCTACAGACTGTACCACAGTCACTCTGCAGCATGTGCACCAGATACTGTGTCGTAAGTCGAACAGAACAGGACTGCCGCTAATGATTATTTCAATTATTTAATATAGAATTATCCAAACCGTGTTAAAAATGTCCTCGTTGTCTCATGCATTATTTACACCATATGAAACTATGCTGATAGTGTGAACACTCTTCACCTGTGCTGCTCTTTGTCGTCTCTCTGCAGAGCAAACATGAGGTGATACTGAGCGGCGCTGTCCACAAGATGTGCAGTGACGCCTGCTTTAACCGCTTCCGTACAGTAAATAACCTTTCGATGGCGGGCTGCGCCAACTGTGGCTCGTACTGCCACAACAAACCGCTCATGCTGAAGCTGGAAGAGGGCAGCAAAACCGTGTGCAACCTGGATTGTTTGGGGAAATACAAGGAGGTATGGAAGCAGTTCTGTTTTCTCTTATTGTTTTGACCCTACACATGTCATCTGTGAAACCTTGATGCTGTAGTCTGATAACACGCTTATGCAGAATTCATTGCAGATACATTTTGAATTAGTCTTCATTTGAACTCTTGAAAGCCCAGTTGGAGTAACTCAGACGGCCTTTGAAAAACCTGCAAACTTTATTGGTGGTGTCCAAACTGTTCATTAAAAGAACAGAGGGGGTCTTCAGATTTCGACTCTATAGGGCAAAGAGTTACATTTTTTAGCACTATTTTAAAGTTGCATGCCTGCAGTGAGTGTCAGCACATGTGGGAAACAAAGCCAGTTAACTTTCTCGCCTCCTCTTTCTTACTCTGAGAGTTAAAACGGTTGAGGTTGTTTGCAACATGCCTCATATTTGTTTTTAATTAATTCACAGAAAAGCAAGATAACCAAGATGACCCAGCCGTGCACAATGTGTCGCACCGCCCGCTTTGTGGCAGAAATGGTGGACAGCAAAAACAGTGATGACTCTGTGGATCTTTTCTGCAGCAGCAGCTGTGTGATGGCGTACAAAGTCCAGACTGTTAGTTCTTCAGGTACGCGATACCAGCTTCTCATTGAAGATTAAACCTTGTACTTGTTTTTGTTAAATGATTGTTTATGATGGATTAATTTGGTTTCAGGTGCTCGGATAAACTGTGATAACTGTGGCAAAAACAGCGTACCGTCCTACCACCTGGCCATGTCCGATACCTCAATCAGGAATTTCTGCACTCTCCCGTGTGTCATGGCTTTTCAGGTATTTACTTAAAGTTATTTAAAGACAAACCTAAGAAAGATTTTTGAAAAATGAAAGCTGGTATTTCAGACTTCTGTTGTTTCTTTTTCTGCGCTTTAGGAAAAATTTAAGCAGTCGCAGAAGCAGGTGAATGTTTTTACAAAGCTGCCCATGGGATCGTCCCAAATTCAGCCCGTTAGTACAACGCCAGTGCAACAGGAGGCAAAAGTGTCCCAGAAAGTGAACTGCTTCCAGTGCTCCCGCGTCATCACTTTTAAACCTGAGCTCATCCAAATGAAGGTAATTAATGGAAACAAATAAATTATGAGTGGAAAGTTTTACATTTAGAGATCAGTAATACCACAACAGTGTTCCTGTGGGCTTTAAATGAAAGTCACGGCATTTCGGATGAGGACCTGAAATGCTTTTGGTCCTCACGGGTAAAGTCTTGTCAACACTTTCAAGAAAATGAACACAGAAAATAGACCTTGTCCGTTCAGGCTGACATTTCTCATGATTTGTATCTTCTGTGTGTGCGTGCAGGACAAGATGGTTTTTCTGTGCAGCGTGGACTGTTCTCACGAGTTTAAGAAAGCCAACAACGTGACGAGTGTGTGCGAGTACTGTATGATCGAAAAGATCACCAGAGACGTGAAGAGAGTCAACAACAAAGACTGTTACTTCTGCAGCGACGGTAAGGAGTCGTGGAAATCGATTCGTCAGCTGTAAGAACCCGATTCTGCTCTGAAATCTGTGTTTATTTTATTTATTTCTGTGTGTCCAGGCTGTAAGCTCCTGTTCAGACACGACTTGAGTAAAAACTGGGGGAAGCACTGTCACTGCTGTGTTTACTGCCACTCCGTTTCAAAGAAGCTGGTGACGGCGCAGTACGGAGGCTCGACAGAGGAGTTCTGCTCGGAGGAGTGCAGGTCCAAGTACACCATGCTGTTCTGCCACGTAAGCAAACCGCAGTAAAGATATTAAAATCATAGTTTTACACCAAAGCGGCAATCTCTGTGAGCATGATCTCCTCCTCCACGTAAACACATTGCTTTTCCACTCAGGTTGCAAAGTGCGACACCTGCGGGCGGAAAGGGAAGCTAAAGCAGAGCCTTCCCATGCTCGGGGAAGTCAAACACTTCTGCGACCTCAGCTGTCTGCTGCAGTTCTGCTGTGAGACAGTGGCCACGCAGGGTGAAGTCGTGAAAGGTGCATACCGTGTTTTTATCCCTGTTTGAATCTGTAACTTCATCTGATTTATATATTTTTTTTAACGGTGTAGTGGTTAGCACTGTTGCCTCACCGATTTGATCGGCCTTTTTGGGCGGAGCTTTCTGTGTGGAACCTGTGCGTTCTCCCAGTCTCTGTGTTTCCTCCTGTTTTACTTAAGTGTTGGAGTAATCTAAACTGGTTTCAGGAGTGTGAGGTTCTGAGTCAGCCCTGTGATGGACTGGCATGCTGTCTAGGGTGTAATTTGCCTCACCCTATGACAGCTGGAATAGAGTGAGGCTTATTCAGACATGTTTAAAGTTTCATTAATGACTTTTGATTAAATCAGTTTGGGTTTGATGAGTTTGGCTAAGCTTTCCTTAGCAGTCTTTAAAACTGTAGTAAAGCGAAGTATTACTTTCTTTTGATTGAGTGGCCAGTTTGATGTTAAGGGCTAGCACAGAGAGATGTGCAATCATTTGTGGTCATGTTGACACCTAAGGCCAATTTAGAATTACTATGTAACATAACATGCACGTCTCAGGATTGTGGGAAGAAACTGGCACCTGGAGAGAATCCTCACAGACACATGGTGAACATATAAATTCCTCACAGAAAACCCACAGAGCTCTTACTGTGAACCCACAGCCTTAACCACTGTGCTGCTGTAAAGACAGACCATCAAGAAATGCTAATGTGGTAAATCAAAGAGGCACTGAGGCCTAGATTCATACTGTGTTGCGGACACAGACAGCTCGAGACAACACTGTCGGCTTCTTTGATGCCCACCGCATGCACAGTTGTTGCAGTGTAATGTATAATCTCCATGAATGAGTCAATGTGAAGTTGGCAGAGATGCGGATGGCACTGACTGTTTCGTTCATCATCTGATGGCAACATTTGCATTGCATGCAAGACTGTAAAACTGAGCTGCTGCAACGCTGGACTGCATGTTTGACACCAGCTGTTAACTGTTGTTGTTCTTTAATAAAATATGAATATTTCTGGTACTAACTATTAAGGCAACAAAGCTAAATGTTTACTAGTCGTGCACAACTTAATTCTTTTTTTTTTTTATACTTTTTATTTATTTAGGAACATTTTTATGCAGAAAAACAAAACAAAACAGACAAAATATTATGAGGTCATGGGAAGACAATATATGCCAGTGTATACAGCTGTACATCCACACATACATATATCAATACTTTGGTATTGCAAGTTCTATGCATTAAAGAGTGCTGCCACAATTTGTAAAGCCCCACAACTTAATTCTTAAACTAGAAAAACTAAAAAATGTTTTGCAACTGGGTCACAAAGTAAGACCAAGAATGCCTCTCTGAGGATTTAGGAAGAAGTCGGGAGCGACTTCCTACTGAGACGTTTTAAGTTTGTTGCTGTTTTGCTTTCAGCCAGCACAGGAGAGGCCACACCTGTGATCGCCAACGTCATCTCGCTCGCTGGCACGCCAAAAGGAAAACCTAACACTTCTGATAGAAGTACCCAACAAAGTACAAAACAAAAACAAACACACGCGAGATATTAAAAAGAAATCATTTTGTACTGTTAATCATCAGTAGCTGCACAAGTTTCATATTTTGCCTTTTTTCTGCAGGTACAGCATCAAACTCTCAGTCAAAGACCTCTGGACACGTAAGTACATTTTTTAATTCATGTATTCTGTTTGTATACAGTTGTATTTTTTCCAATTCCTTTTTTTTCAGTGTAAGTTATGTTTATGAAAATATATTTCTTAGGTGAAATGACAAACTTGTGCTTTTAAAAGGAAATCTTTGGGACATTTAGTTCAGTCACTTTTAGCTTGAAGGAAGTAGTGTTACAGATGAGTAACTTTAGAGATGTTATTGTCATTTTTCTGTCCTTCAGATCAGCATTCAGACCGAAACAGTGAAGACTCATCCTCCTCCCCCGACTAAAATCCTGAAGAACAAGGCTCTGCTGTGTAGACCGCTGGTGCAGAACAAAGGAGTCTCCTGCAAAACGCAGACGGTCGACGTGGAGGCACAGACGGGTAAAAGAAGCACACAGGCAGTGTCTCTGTCAGGGCAACACCTCCGCTTTACTCTGTGTTTAAAAAGCTTCAAATAGCTGTTCAATCTGATTGATTACAGCTGAATTACTGCTGCTAGCTGCACTCGGGGCACAAACACAGGTTAAAGGGTAAGGGTCATAATCAGCTGAGTTTATGTTGTTATGAAGACAGCGAATGCTTGTGGAGAGGAATCTTATTCAAATGCTTAACTGATGCTTTGAAGTTTGAACTTTCTGGGCAGAGCACTAATGTATGCTCACAATTTTACAGACAAGAATAAATGTAAAGTATTTGTTTGTCTTTGCACACTGTACATGCTTCCTCTTTAAACATACTTACTGCAAGAGCAAACTCTGTGCCATGTTCTTATCTAATCACGACTACTATTCCCTTTTTTTTCTCTCTCTGTAGATGATATCTTCCCAAAAATGGTGATCCTGCCTGTTCCTGTGCCGGTGTACCTTCCTGTACCCATGAACATGTACAGCCAATGCACTCCCAAGCCTGTCGGCCTGCCGTTACCTGTATGTCTAACAATGCAACCACCTTGGAACTTTATTATTTCCAATTAATTCAAATTTTTCCCATGACTTTTTGTCTTACAATTTACATTTGTCTTTTTAAGATTTATTTAGAATAATTAAAATAAGGAATATTAAGATCAAGATGGATTTTATTTGGGAAACTGTTAACATGCTTGTGACAAAACCATGCACTGTAACACTGTAACAAAAACAGCAGCAAGAAGTAAAACATGTAGCTCAACAAATGGGCATATATATGTACACATGAACCATAGGCGTGACCCATAGCATTTTGATTCAGACAGGATGTTCAAATGATTGGCGACCTGTCTGCGGTGTACCCTGCCTCTTGCCCTATGGCAGCTGGGATAGGCTCTCGCCATGGATAAATTACATTACACACTCCTTTAATCTTCAGCTTTGCTTTTGCCCTTACTAAGGTCCCACTCATGAGCTCCTTCTTTCTTTCTACCTCAGCTTCCTGTGCCAATGTTTCTTCCTGTGACGATGGACAGTGCTGAGCGCATTGTGGAAACCATCCAGGAGATCAAACAGAAGATCCCGTCCGATCCGTACGAGGCAGAACTCATCCTCATGGCGGAGATGGTGGCCGAAGACGACGAGAACAACGACAAGCCGGAGACACGCAAAGAGGAAAAAGCGGTGAAGAAAACGCCTGAAAAGCAAGAAGCACCCGTCACAGATGGTGAGACGAAACATTTAATGAGGCCAAAAGATGAAAGTGGGGGGTACTCGAGGCCATCAAGCCATCATATTACAGGGTGAAACAGTTAAAGCTATTGTAGTTTTGTGTTTATTAAGTTTTATTTTGTTTGTGCACCAGTGGCTCTTGAAGGAAGTATTGACATATTTGACCAAACTGACTAAAACTAAAGAAATGTTGTCATATTTATAATTTAGTTTTGTAAATGCATAATTAATTAACTTTAATAACGTCAGCGTGCACATGTTAGGATTTCATCCAAGTTATCTGTCAAAGTTGCATCATTTTATTCCCATACAGATAGTTTTGGTGTTATTAACAGTGTATTCATGCTGTACTAACAGACACTGTGATGGTTGTTTTGTAGACCATGTCAGTAACTACAGTGATGACTTGGACACCGACGAACTGGCCACTTTCCTCAACAGCTGGGAGGATGCCTCCTCTGACGCGGGGCCCTTGTCGCCAAGTAAAACCTACGCCAGCGAGAAGTTCAACTCGGTTTTAGATGTATCTGTGGGCATGCCCAGTGAGCCCGAGCCCGCACCACCTCCTGGTCCGCCTCCCATGGACATCGAAGCCGACTTCACTGTTGGTGAGATGATAGGCATACATCCATAATACTGGACGTTCAGAGAGTTTATCTCCAGTTTATCTACATTTCTTTGGACACTTTTACTTTAACCCCTTCAAAGATCTGCTCTGGGCTTTTGCGCGTTTAGTCTCATGTTTGATGTCATGTCATTGCCAGAAACTCTGGAAAGGATGGCCAAACAAAGAGAACAGTGCAACAAGTCCCCAAGCCCCCCGCCTGCTGCTCCAGTACGACGACAAGCTCACAGGAAAGCCAGAGAGAAGAGGGTAACTGCTGCTTACACATCTAAAGCTGGCTTTATATGCAACAAAACATTAGAGAAGGAGATGATGTAACAAAAAGATGGCGTTGTGTGACCCCTCCACCCATAATTATGTGTCAAAACAGGAAACAGTAGTAGTAGTATAACATAGTAGGTTTTCAACCTTTTCCTTCTTTTTCTTTATTTAAATAAAAGTTTTAAGTGTCTCCCTCCTTTAGATGGGGACATAAAAATAACCAGCATGGTTTTATCAAAGAAGGCTGCAGAGCTGCAAGACTTGTTACTTGAATGTCTTTGGTTTGTGTTGTCTAAAATGTCCCCATTATACCCATAATGCATCCTCTATATGTTATCACAGGGTCGTAAGCCACAGCGTCAGTCTAAGGCTGCTGAAACGTCTTCGGCAAAGAGTACTTCCAAAAAGCCCGTGGAAGTAGAAATCCCAAAACTGAAGAGTGAATATGGAGTTGATGCCTGGAAGCGATGGATCCAGTGGAGGCAAACTCAGCCCAACCTGGAGAATCCACGCTTTGGCTGTAAGTCTGAATACTGAACATTGCAGCACTTCAGGCTGCATTTCCTGCATTCTCTGACTTTCCTGTCTCTGTTAAGACTTTATAATTAAAAACAAACAAACATGGCTTTTAATCTTGACGTCAGCACGTCCTCTGGAGCTGAAGGAGGATCTTCTTAGCTGCACCACCGCTGAGCTCAGCTACGGCCTCTGCTGCTTCATCGCTGAGGTGAAACGACCAAACGGAGAGCCATACTCGCCCGACACCATGTTTTACCTCTGCCTCGGCATCCAACAGGCAAGACATTTTTCTCAGAGAAACTAAGTGTAAATATGGATACACTTAGATATACATGTCATCATATTTATAACCATTTTCTAACATAGTCCAAACTTCCTTTACTTTCCTGGTTCTCCAAACTTTTTGTCTTTCTCTGCAGTATCTGTTTCAAAACGGTCGTGTGGAGAACATTTTCATGGATCGCTTCTATAACAAGTTTTCCACTGAGTTCACCAACTTGCTGCGAGGTTTCAAACCTTCAATCACACCCAGTGGTGAGTTTCCAACACCACCTTTGTCTCTGTCAGTGTTACACAAAGAACGCCTGTTTGCTCAGATTTACAGCGGGTCACTTTCCCTCCGCAGGTTATATCCACTCCCGTGTAGAGGAGGAGTTTTTGTGGGACTGTAAACAGCTGGGGGCGTACTCCCCCATCGTCCTCCTCAACACTCTGCTCTTCTTCTGCTGCAAGTACTTTGGCTTCACCAAGGTGGAGCAGCACCGTCAGCTGTCCTTTGCACATGTCATGCGCTGCACAAAAACCAATCTAAACAACACCAAGACCACATTCCTGCGCTTCTACCCACCACTGTCCGGACCCGAGGCGGAGTCAGGTACCAACGTGCAGAACGCCAGATTTAAACACACAGAGCTAAATGCGTTGATTTTGCAGTTAAGAGTCGACAGTCCACCTAAAATTAGCAGTCAAACAGATTCTGACTGTTTTCATGTACAAATTATCCTGAAACTTGCACACTGTCTGTATGTGTCCTCTTCAGATGCAGAGGGTGGCCCAGCGAAGAAGCGGAAGGAGGAGGAGAGTAAAGAAGAAATCCTGGAGATGATGGAGAACACGGAGAACCCTCTCCGCTGTCCCGTGAGACTCTACGAGTTCTACCTCTCAAAGTGGTGAGTGTTGTACAACCACTGGTGCACTCGCGATGGATCTGTGGCTGGTTGGACTCCGCTTTCAGCACGTGAACTTTGTGAAGTAAATGGCTGCACAATAATCTTGCATTACCTTTCCCACATAACTGCTATGTTCAGTTTATTTTAAATAGGTATATTTATTTAATCTTTCAGTGTCTAGTTTGTATTTTCTCTCTGTGCATGTGTAGGTTTCCTTCCAGAGTACAAAAACTTGATTGTTTGCTTCTTCTAAATAAGCTGTAGGTGAGGTTAGTTATCTGTGTTAGGCTGCGACGGACTGGCGACCTTTGCAGGGGCCTCTCGGCCTGCAACAGCTACTTGGTTTAAAAAAGGGATGATGCAGCTCCTGAGCTACAGTCGCTTCTTTTGTGGCGCATATATTGTTTGTTGTCAGATTTTGAGACCTGATATTACAGGAGTAGCTCACAAAACTGTCTAAAACCAGTATTTTGAAAGGTACAAATAAAAACTCACTCAGTGAGTTAAGCCCAGAGAGTTTGATCTAAAACCAGAAGAAGAGTTCACATCACTTTCAGCATCGCGACAGAAGCTCCAGTTTTATGTTTGTTTATGTAAAAAGGATTTTAACTAACACAAATGCATCATGAAAATATGCCAGATTCAGCCAAACATTATCTTGATTTTTCGTGCTCAGGTTGGACGTATTCCTCTGCTAAACTTTCAGGGCACCAAAGCTCTGGAAGGATCTGCCTGAGAAGTTTAGACTCTGCACTTAACTACCTTCCTCTCATTCATCTCCTTAAATTTGAACTTAACCTCTGAGTTTTCTTAATTGTGACATCATATTGTTTCATTTGTGTTACATGAAGTAGGCTTGTTGGGGTTTTTTAAAGATGCAGTTTCCCATTTGGCCAAATACACTGATCACATGACTTGAAATATATATTTTTAATATTACTTTTAAATTTTATTTCATTTAAATATGATAATAAGTTAAACTTGAAATATTAAGCGTCATAACATTTAAATGAGCCGACATTTGCCACTTGCCTGATCTGCACTACTGCACAACTAATAAAAGGTTAAGTGTTAAATGTCAGTAAAGACTCATAAAACCTGCCACTCATTGATTCTTTTAAAGTTTATTTCTTGTTTGGATGTGGAGGGCTGGATTGAGACGGTCCACTGGCCGACTCTCATTTCACTCTGATTTATCAGCACATTGATCTAATTCTTTGTTCCTGTTTCTTCCGCCCAGCTCGGAGTCGGTTAAGCAGCGAACCAACATGTTCTACCTGCACCCCGAGCGCTGCTGTGTCCCCAACAGCCCGCTGTGGTTCTCCTCCACCGCTCTGGACGACACCACCATGGAGGCCATGCTCATCCGCATCCTCACCGTCAGAGAGCTGCATCTCGACACAAAGCAGCAGACGAGCGATGACCCACCGTTTATACCCGAGGAGGAGGAGGATTCGGAGTGAACGTGAAGTGACCTTTTACCGGAGTTGCAGCTAGTGATGTAAATGTTTGGATATTATCAAAAATGTTCGCTGAACATAAACGGACAGGAAAAAAAAACATTCACAACAGCAGTATGAAACAGCAAAGAGTCATATTTCAAACGCACGTTTGGACAGAACCTCCGATTCACATCGCTTATGTAGAGGTGAGGCTGAGATGCTGGACTCAGCATTAAAGACTGTTTACTGCTCAGCAGGGCACGCAGCTGCCCTCCTGTGTTTATGTGGTTGTGTCTTATGGAAAATACTACCTTTATCTCCTTCCATGTGTTATGATTCCTGACCTTCCTGTGCACACTGGACTTCCAAGTTTTTCTAAAGCTAGCCCTCCATCTCGGAGTGATGGAGGTCCCGAATAGAGAGCTGCATATTGTTAGTTTCACTACATTTACACCTCAGAGGCCAAAATGAACACTTCTGTGTTTGCAGTAGTTAGAATATTTCCTGGGTCAGTACTTTTGCACACCTCAAGAATTGTTGCAATCTCACTTTGAGAAAACGGTTTTAACATCTGACTGGAGATTTTACCTGAATCATGATTTGATTGATTTTTCTTCCAGATTCCTTTTTAAGTTGTGATGCTAAACGTTGAAAATGTACACAATTCATACGTTGTGTTTTGTGGTTGACAGATAATCCTCAGATACTTTAAATGATTTTATCAATCTGAAAAGAAATTACAGCATTGAACAATGTAAAAATCATCATTGGTGCCTGATTTAAGGGATTAAAGATTTTGGAAGAGATTCAATTACATTTTAAGAAATTAGAGATTTGAATGTTAGGTAACTGCTATCCCTCATTATGACTTTCAAGCAATCTGAGAAGAGAAAAGCCTACAACTCTAAAGTTTTAAACTCATTTTGGGATTTCATACTAAACAAACCTTAAAGCAGTGAGTTTTTGCATAATGAGCTCTGGTATTATATGAAAGCAAATAAAGCTGTCCGTTTGTGTATGTCTAGATTATTTTAACCCCCTTAGAGTATGGCTGCCAAGGTTCTCTTGAGTGTTTTCTATTATATGTTCATTTTGAATAATAAAAAAAAAAACTTCAAAACACTTGTTTTCTTTTGAGACTCTACAATTGCACCTGTGAGAGAGGTCTGCCTCTTAGTCTCGACAGAATCTGTAATGTGATTTGATTTCAGCCCAAACCGTGATCTTTTAATGAACCTAAAAGATCTACCTTTTGTTGCTTAAATCGAACCAGGGTGAAACCTTAAGGGGTCACCACAGTGGATCATCTTTCAGTATCTCATCCTATCCCTTCCATCCTCTATCACACTAAATGCTGCCAATATAACTCTCCATGTCCTCCTTCACTACATCCTTGAATCTCCTCTGTGGTCTTCCTGTGTTTTTTCCTTGATGTTCAGCATTCGTCATCCAGGTAACGCTTTCCCTCTGCGCATGTCCAAACAGCCTCGCCTCTCTAACTTTTGTCTCCACGCTGTTTTCGTTTTTTATCCATGTCACTTCCAGTGAACTAAACTAAAAAGAAGTAATGCATAAATGGTCTCCGAGCAGAGAGACTTGGAAGGAGAGCTCTCTGAAATAAGGTGAAAATGTATCGATTCAGTCGTTAAAGCGGCTCAAAAGTAGATACAAATGTGATGAATGTGATTTCCAGTCGGTGTGTTTTACTCGGATTACGAGGACGCTTAACGCCGACGGTACTTGTCCCCGCCATGTCCTCATAAACTGCTCATTCCACTTTCACGGTTCTCCGCTGCTCCTAGTGGCTGAGACGATCGCGACCGCGGATTCGCTGCCGCTGCAGTCAATCGTTGACGTTACCGCCAGTGATTGGTCAGAGATACCGCCGCTCCTCCCAGATCGTGCCCCTTTATCGTCACGTGGTCTCTCATTACCCATACAAGAAAGATGGCTACTTCTATGCTAGCTACACCTGGAGCTCTTCTTGTTTTTTCTTGTGGACACTAAAGCGGAGGTAATTCTTGTTTGGTGTGAAACCGAAGTAGTTCTTGAAATACATTTAGCTAGGTCTAAAACAATGGGTAAACAGCTCAGAAACCACTGCTGGTTTGTTTCTCACCTGCTAGTTAATGCAAGGATGCTAGCAAAGCATGTATGTGTACAACTAACTGAATGTAAACATTAGCCAGATGCAGCTGTCCAGATGCATGGGTTTTCTGCTCAGTTGTATAGTGCCTGGTACAACTGAGCAGAACAGACAAATTTATCCAAGAAGTTACAGAGGAAAGTGGAACAAACTTCTACATGCAGAGCCGCTCAAGTACTTTAGTACAAGTTTGAGGTCTGTGGAAAATCTACTCTAGTGCCAGTTTGTTCATCCTGCTTCACTGCAAATCAAGTGGAAATACTTATTATTATAAGTAATTACATTTAGTACTTAGTGCATTCATTAGTTCAAAGTAGTATCAGTATCAGTTTTTACTTTATAAATAAAACGAGATAGTTTAACTTATTTTCCCAATTTTGTGGGCTATTTACATTTGAGTGAACAAATGTTAGAAATATGAGCTTCTTGAATTTTTTTTTCTACCAAACACACGCACATTTATTGCAACTAAAAAGTTACAGTTGTTCTGAATAAGGTTGGCAGCATGTGTTGAACATATTGTATGCAAGTACATAAAAGGGATGAGTGTACTGAAAGTATACAATCTACGATACTTATGCAACCTGGATTTATACAGGTGTACTTGAGGAGAGAGAGACTAAGCAATTCATCTGGGCCAGCTTTTATAGCCTGGAACGTCAAGGTGAACTGACTTGTTGACAACCCTCCTATGTTAGTCAATTATCAGTAAGAGCAGTCCTGGACTTCCTTTAGTAGTGGGTGGGGCATAACATTATTTTTAAGCACCCCAGATGTGTTTTGGCTTGCATTCGCACACTGAAAACACACCTCAAGCCTCAAACCTTGAATATAAATAAACTGTCTGCTGCAATATTTACATTGCCATAATTGTTGTGCTCAGCAGATTTTTCCAGCTGTCATGGAAAACCGACACAAGCGAGTGAATCCAGAGCAAGATGCCCTGGTGCACATTGTGGCTTGCAGAGACAAACCCTTCCTAGAAGAAAGGTTCATAGACTCCTTTAAAGGTATGTGGTGTATATATAAGACTGTGATATCAGTCTTTTATAGTGGAACACGAATGGGTGACAAATTAAAGAAAAATTATGCAACCTTGGTAGCTCCAGTGAATGAATATGGTGGTCCCATTAAACTGTAGGGGGGCTTAGACTTTCAAGCAGTGTATTTCTGGTCTTCAGAAGTAAAATTAGACATACTTAAACACAATTTATTTTTGTATATGATGAAGTAAAAATGTGAATATTCCTTTATAAAATATGTCTGGGAAGTTGTGGACTAATCACAGCCACAGTTGGTCTGAAAAGACTTAATTCTACTTTTGCCGGATGTATTTAAAAGGATGATGTCTTATTTGAATGCACAGAGTGCTATATTTATTGCCAAAGTCATGGAAAGTCATGGCAGTTCCAGTGTAAACAGTTTATAGGGAAATTGTTGAACCTAATTTTTATGTTCTTAATAAAATTTTTAGGAAAGGGTGTCTTTACAAACAAAACCATTAAAGCATCTGCCTTTGTTGTCGAGTATCGTGGGAAGATCTTTCTTCGCAAAGACGGGAGGCCTAAGAAGAGAAGCGGTGATACTTTGAATGGTTTCTTATATGAGTTTACATGGAATGGAGAACAGTGGTGGTAAGGTGTTTGTTTTGCATTTTTAAAGTGTTTTGGACTGTTTATGTACAGCTTCCTTTTATTAAGGGGACACTTTTGTATGTGCAGCGTTGATGCTTCCAAAGAGGACAAGACCCTTGGAAGGCTTGTGAATGATGATCACATAAGTCCAAACTGTGAAATGAAGACGATTGTTTACGAGGGGAAGCCACACTTGTGCCTCTTTGCAGTGGAAGAAATACCTCAAGGCAAAGAGATAACTTACAACTACGGCAGCTCCTATTACTCGTGGCGTCCCAAGGTATGTTTATATTATTAAAGAAGCCTTTCTTTTGATTTTTATATATTCCACTCACTCCCTCTGAACACACCAGAACAGTTCTCTGTGCTCATTTAGAAGAACCTGACATCTATAAGTGTAAAATAGCATTACACTTACTCTAGAACTAACAGTGTTTGGAGGAGGCGTTCTCAGTCTGGCTAGTACCAACGAGTAGTCCAAATGTGGTCAGAATGAGAACCCCAGAGTGGCTCTTTTATGATGAGATTGTGATCTGACTTTGGTTCGGATCCTTCTACCAGTCTGAGATTGATACCTTTCTTTAGCCTGGTGTGCTTTGTTTTCTGGGATGTGGCAGATGTGCAAAGTTTTTGAATTCTTTTTAAGACAAATAAAAAAATGTTTTGTAACAGTAAAAACTCAATCAAACCAGTACACAAATATGTCCAAATTTACAGTTTGGTATGTAATCATTTCCAAATATTAATGTTTATATTCAGTTTTTTTGTCTTATTTCACATTTACAGGAGTCACGTGATGGACCAAGTACTTCAGACAAAAAAATGTATCAAATTTCATCAACACCCAAGAAAAGAAGAGTACGTAAACAAGCAACAATTTTGTTTTGGAGTACAGAAGTACAAAAGGTTCCTGGTTCGAACCTTATGGTCTCTCGGGGGCCGTTGTGTTCGGAGTTTGCATATTTTACCTGTGCAAGATTTTATAGTCCATGCTTTTTAGGTATATTTCTAAATTCTACATTTGCTGAAGGTTGTTTGTCTGGAAGGTGTGTAGTGGTCTGTCTCTCTGGTTTTGCACAGTACCTTGAAGCTATGTGTTTGCTAAATGCATATAAAAACATATAAAGTATCTGTTAGTGAACCAAATGTAGTCTGTCAACATGCTCTTAATTTGTATTTTCAGTTTAAAGACTCGGATGATGACAGCGAACTACCAGGTCCAAGTCATGACAGTGACCACTCTGCTGATCTTGGAAGGTCATCCAGGGACAGTTCGCCACATTCTGAGTCAGATTCTCAAGAAATGACGAAAAACTTCAGGACAGTGTCATCAATTCAGGAGGATGACACTTCGAGTTCTGATGATCATGACTCGGACAAAGACAAGACATACAAAGAAGACAGATACAAAGGAGACAGATCCAGTAAGGCTGGACTAAAAGGCGGAGGAACATCTTTCACAAAGAAAAATTACTGTTATGTTTGCGGGAAAGGTTATCACAAAATTGCTCGGCATCTTTCAAGGCACGTCGATGAAGACCCTGAAATCGCTGAAATCTTTGCTTTACCCAAAAACTCAGCAGAACGTAAAAGTCTGCTGGCCAAATTACGAAAAAGAGGAAACTACAAACATAATCAAGAGGTTCTGAGGAGTAACACAGGACTGCTAAAAGTGGGAAGACGATCATCCCGCTATGTAATGACTGCTGAAAATTTTGTGCACTGCATTTATTGTAAAGTAATGCTTCATAGCAAAGACCTATATAGGCATGTAGCAAAGTGTGCTAAGCAAACAATAAATGCTGCAACACATGGCGAGACGAGCATCTTGGGGGATGTCACCGAGTCGGAGTTCTCTGAAAAGTTTCCGTCTGAAGTTTGGGAGATACTTTCACCGATGAAACAAGATGAAATTGTATTTTTAATTCAACACGACTACCTTTTCATGAAGATGGCCCAGAGTCTTATTGAGAACAGTGGAAATGATCCGACAAACCAAGAGCGCGTCAGACAGAAGCTGAGAAAAATAGGAAGGCTCTTAATAGAGCTCCATGATAAGGGAATAGTGAGGTTTGAAGCAGCACTTAAACCCAGAAGCTTCTACAAAGTTGTTGCTGCTGTCAGAAACCTCTCTGGTTTTGATGAAAAAAAGCAGAAGTACAGCAAACCGAGCCTTGCCTTGTTTTTTGTAAAGTCTCTGAAAAAACTGGGAGAATTTGTTGTCGCACAGAGCGACAGCAGTAAGCGGGCCGTGAGAGATGCTAACACATTCATGATGCTGTGTGCGAAGGAGTGGAAGGAAACTGGCCCTCACAAAGATGCACCTTCATCAAGTGAACACAAAGTACACAGCCCCTCTACGATACCGTTCACACGTGACATACAGAAGTTCTACACGCACCTGGAAAAGACTTCTGCCTCTGCCATTGAGTGCATGAAGAAGTATGAAACCCCTCAGATGTATAATGCACTTTGCAGAGTCATACTTGCACAGGTGTCAGTCTTAAACAAATGTGCACCCGAGGTTTCAAAAATTACCCTTAAGTCATTCCAGGAGCGGGACGAGACTACCCAGGTGTTGTCCAAGCACTTTATCAGGATTAATATTGCAGGCAAAACTGGGCAGAACGTTGCTGTTTTGTTGACGTCTCAGCTCGTCAGCGCATTAACGCTGCTTATGAGCAAGAGACCAGCGTGCGGAGTACACGAAGACAATCCTTTCTTGTTTGCAAAGCCAGACGGTTCATCCACAAGCCTCTACCACGGAGGCCACTGCGTTCGGGTCTACACAAGAATGTGCTCTGCAAAGAACCCAGAGCACCTCACGTCCGTGCATTTTCACAAGCACATTGCAAGAATTTTTCAGATTCTTAACTTGGAGAATGACGAGCTACCTCATCTTGCTAAACTGCTGGGTCATGACATCCAGATGGACAGGGATTATTATCGGCTGCCCGAAGCGGCTGTTGAACTCGCAAAAATTGCTAAACTGCTTCTGGCAATGGAAAAAGGCTCTCTTGAAAGATTCAAAGGAACCTCTCTGGATGAGATTGAGATTGAAGGTTTGTGTCCAGTATTATGCAGACATAAACACACATTAGCCTGCCAGTGGTCATCAGATTGTCTTTTAAGGAGTTGTGAATAAATGTCTGTTTTGATCATTCAAGATGAATTGGAGCCAGATATGGAGCAGGGCAGCTCTGTGGTGGACCGTGAAGAGTCAGATTTTCTACCTCAGCAGAGCGGTATGTTGCAAAGATGAGCCTTTCTGCACCTATTAAACTGGAGTGATTATTCTTTTGGACTCCTCAAATGTCTGTACTATTCTTGTGAAAACAATGAATCTCAAAATCTCCAACTTCAAAACTCTAAGAACTCAAAAATAAGCTGAAGATTTTGGATGGGAGGGTCAAAGAATTCATTCGCTAAACATGATCAGGTTTCACACAAATGTTCATGAGGACAAAATGAAGGGATGCCATATTCCAGTAACCTTTTTAATACCACTTTAAATTTTGTCCAGATGTGTTTATTAATGCAACTAGAAAATCAAAATATTGTTTTTCTAAACTGTTTCCTGTTCTCTCGGGGCCTGCAGGCCTAAGTTGCCCCTACAAGGCTATAATCAGAGGATATTTGTATTTTTAAGCTACAACTTTTAAATTTTCCACTATATTGGGTTAGCTGTCATGAACAGTACTTACACAGAGAAAACAACCTTAAAAGGTTAATGAAGTTATGAAGGATTTTTAAAAAGAACTAGACAGTGTTGTCTACTTACATTCAATAATGACTGACTACAATATTCATCACTATCAGGGAGCTCATTAAAATCCTTTAAGAGCTACCCAAACAAAATTTTAAAACATGACCAAAGGTGAGGACGTACTCACCCTCTGTATCCAGGGCGTGCACATAGTTTGCTTCGTTCCACAACATGAATGGTGAATAAACTAAAAAAGGCGAGAGAAACTGCAGCATGCTGTTATTTGTTTGAAACAGATGATAACACATCTTCATCTTTACATCAAAAATAGTTTATGTGAAAATTGTGTTAATGATTTTTGTATTTCAATAATATTTTTGGACTTCAGATGATGTGGATCAGCAAGGCGGACAGCTAACTCCTGAGCAGGATGCCATGCAGCACATAAAGGCTTGCAAGGACAAATCCTTCCTGAAGGAAATGTTTATTAATTCCACTAAAGGTTGGTCATGAATCCCTTATAACTGCCCTGTTATGGTTGTTTTTGTAAACTGGCTTTTAGTCTCAGCCCCTATTGATTGTTGATATGAGACACTGAAAGGTAATCTTATAATAGATCATGTAAACGGTGAATACATCAGGAAACGTTATTGCTACACTTTTCTTTTCGTAAATACTATTTGATTACTATTGGTCTAGTTGTTACCATGGATTGGTCTTATGACTACAAATTAGTAACTGAATCAAACTTTTTTTTTTTTGCATATTTGTAGGGAGAGGTGTGTTCACCAATAAAGCCATTGAGCCATCCAACTTTGTTGTTGAGTATCGGGGGAACTACTCAACCTGTGGAGAAACCCGTCCAGAGAAATGTGTAGACACCCTCAACAATTTCTTGTTTCAGTTTTCCTGGAACGGAACAAGCTGGTGGTGAGTTTTCAGCAATATAAGGAGGGTTCTTGTTTTAAAATGTCTAAAAGCTCATGTTTAATAGAAAGCCCTCGTGTATCCTGAGAAAGGTTGATATCAAGTCAGATCCAGGTTTTTAAAAAAAATCTTCATTATGTGCATGAAACATGCTTTTCTTTAACATTACTTTACTCAACCTAATTATAAAGATAGCTTGAATGTGCAGACACTGACTGTCCGTCACCACCATCAGTCCCAGTCACTGTGATAAAATGCATAATTTTAACAGTGGTTGAAGGTTCATTGTGAGCATTTGCCCTGCAGCATTGATGCTTCTGCAGAGGATGGGACTCTCGGACGACTCGTGAATGATGATCACATAAGCCCCAACTGCAAAATGAAGAAAATTGCTCATGAGGGGAAACCACATCTGTGCCTGTTTGCTCTGAAGAAAATATCTCCAGGCGAGGAGATAACTTACAACTATGGGCAGTCCTCTTACGCTTGGCGATCAGCAGTAGGTTTATTTGGTTTGGTATGATGTTGGATGGACTTCTTTGTTCTTTGTCCCTGTGTGTAAATTTCTAACCTCTGTTCATAACAGTATATGAGAATATATACAGGAAGTTTTCTTTTTGACTTTGCTGTCTTCTTTTTATTTACAGAATCAAAACAAAGAACCACAAACCTCAGAAATGGAGACTGCAGCGTCTTCGACAGTGGATGAAAGAGTAGGTGTTGAACAAGATTTGTTTTATATTAAACACCAGCACTGTAAATGTGACTGCAGACTCGGGATTCATCACTTTATGATGTCTGGTATTTACAAAAGGGTTAAAAGGGTTTAACTTCCCTAAGAGTCCATCGGTAATCTAGCAGCACAGTCTCTTCTGAAGACCTTCTGCTTATAACGACATCTGTGAATGAAAAAAGGCACTAAATACACAGTAGCAATCATAATGCTGTTAATTGAGTCAAAATGCATTGTTTGCAATAAATGCATCCAGTGTTGTGGGTGGTGAAGACAGGGAGTGATTTGATGCCTCTCTTTAATAACTATGATTCAAGTGTAAAGTTCTGTTGAAGTTATTAAAAGCGTTTAAAATCCATCCAAACAGAATTTTAAGCCTAAATATGTCGGCCAAAAACGAGGGAGAACTCGCTCTGAACTAAACTAAGACAAACAGAGAGAACATGGGAGTCTGGACTATCAGCATGAGTGTTAAGTGGCTTGTTTATTGTAAAGAAAATCAGAGTGCAGTTAGATTTGTGTGTTGGGTTCTGTTATGTGCAGAAATTTGCCTTTTTTCTTAATTAATTCTAGGTGGAAAACTCAGATGAGGAATTCAGTTCTGCAGAATGCTTCTCTGATGAAGATTATGTCATTGACAATGAACCAAGCAATGATGACAGTTTTACCGAAAACGATGACCAGGATCAAGAATTTGAAGAAAATGCAGATGACTCGAAGGCCGGTTCTTCCAAAGCGCCGAACGATATGTCGGACTCCGATGAGTCTGACTCTGATGGAAAGTCTAAAGAAACTTCCTTCACTAACAGAAATTACTGTTACGTTTGTGGGAAACCTCAAACTAAAATTTCTCGTCACCTTTTCACGCATAGAAAGGAAGAACCTGAAATTGCTGAAGTGTACGCAATGCGCAGGAACAGCAAAGAACGCAAAAAGCGTCTGGAGATGTTGCGAAACAAAGGAAACTTCAAACACAACCAAGGAGTCTTGAAGGCTCGCAGAGGAAAACTGAAAGTGGAAAGAAAATCGGAGATGTCCACACTTAAAACACTCGCCACTTGTGTATATTGTAAACGCATGTATCATCGTAAAGTGGTGTGGCATCATATGCAAAAGTGTCCCTCGATGGCATCCAATAAACCTCCAGAAGGCGTTCAGAGTCAAATCTTAACTTTGGTTGCCGCCACTGGACTAACGGACCCTGAACAGATCTCAACAGGTGTGAAGAAGATGTTGAAAAAAATGAAGAAAGACGATATTTCCTCTGTAGTTTGCGAAGATTCTTACATATTACAATTGGCACAATGTTGCTACCACATGAGAGAGAAGAAACAGAATCAGGGATACGTCACTCAGAAGCTGAGGCAAATGGCACGGATCCTGATAACGTTAAGAAAGAAGTCGATAAACAGCTTCGAAGACGCAGTCAAGCCCCAAAACTTCAACGCCGTTGTAGAAGCTGTCCAGGAGATTGCGGGCATCAAAGAGGGGTCGAAGTCGTTTGACAAACCATCTCTCGTTTGGAAGCTTGGAAATTCGCTGAAGAAGATCGCTGACATTAAATACGCCAGGGCTTTGAAGGATGGTGATGAAGAGGTGTTAGAGGAAGCTGAAGCATTTATTAAGCTGTGTTCGAAAGAATGGCCCTCCCATGCAAAATCACAACCAAAAACACCCTGCCAGCCAACCTTACAGTTTACACAAGATGTGATGCTGCTCTACAAGTGCCTGAACAGGACAACAGCTTCTGCAGTCCAGAGCCTGATGATGTATGCAGTAACACCGGTCTACAACGCGCTTCTCAAAGTGGTACTTGCATTCGTGTCCTTCTTAAACAAAAATATTCAGGATGTTTCAAGGGTGACACTCCAGTCATTCAAGGAAAGGGCTTCCACAGAGCTTCAGGAAGATGCTGCTGGTTCACAGACCCAGTTGGAGCAAATTCTGTCCAAGCACAAAGTCACGATTGGTGTTAGTAACTCAAATGGAAAAATATTTGCTCTTACTTTGAGCCCTGAAGTGCTTTCTGCGCTAACGGTGCTTGTGGACAAGAGGGACACATGTGGAGTAGGTAAGGACAATCCCTTCTTATTTGGGAATCCTGGTGGCAAAGGGTCAGACTTTCACAAGGGACACGCGTGTATCAGGATGTTCGTTAATCGCTGTGGTGCAAAGAACCAGGAAGCTCTCAGGTCTCAGTGTTTTCGTAAGTACATAGTAAGAATTTTCCAGATTCTCAGCCTTAAAAATGACGAGCTCACTCAGCTAGCTAAGCTGTTGGGCCGTGACATTCAGACAGACTGGGAGTATTATCAGACGCCCGAGGCAGCTGCCGATGTCGCAAAAATATCAGAGCTTCTGTCGGCACTGGAGAATGGATCTCTCGAACGATTCGAAGGAAAGACTCTGGAGGAAATTGAGATTCCAGGTATGTGACTCAAATCTCTGTTCACCCAAATCCTCCCTCAACGCATTTGCAAAACCCCATTAAGAATGTTTAGAAACCACGATTGTTTCCATGCATGTTTATTTTTTCTTGCTGCGTTACCGCCACTTGTTGGAGTAATGTTGAACCACTGTCGAGTTCCTTTTTTCCTCTTTCCTTTAAAGATGAATTGCAGCCAGTCACGGAGCCTGTCACCCCCAGAAACAGCGATGCTGAGGAAGATGATGAAGGTTCAGAAGTTTCCTTTGATGTGTGATATAATAGTCGTGCCTGCAGTTATTTTTGAGTGGTATTCGTGTTTATTATGACAGATGATTCACCTTGTATAGTCCTCAACTGATGTATGGTGGGACAATATTAGCTATTTGCTTATTTCCGAAGGATGTTTCTTTATTAAAAAGTGAGCTGAAATGTTTAAAAATTAAAAAGTACGAAAAATGCAGATATTCTTCTTACAGATCTGTCTTTGTCTTTTCCACAGGTAAAAAAAGCAAAAGAAAACAAAGCCAAAGAAAGAAAAAGAAGAAGGAGATTGAAAAAGAGCAGCCGGAGCCAAAAGAACATGAAGCCGTGAACACAGAGAAAGAAGACAAGGCAGAGGACGTGCCGGTGAAGGGTGACATCAGCAAACCCGTGGAGAAGAAATCTTTTAGCACAGCTCTTGAGCCAAGTATTTATTTCAGTGACGATGATGAGGACATGAATGTGAATTTTGACATCGACATAGACACTGATGACGACGATGATAGAAATGAGGAGATTGCTGCAGACGGTCGCTCAAACAGCTCGGGTACAAAGCCCAGGGTAACAGATGAAGATGCAACAACAGAAGTCAAGAAGAGCAACAAGGATGATGACGGAGAGCAGAAAAATACGTCTCCAGACGAGCACAGTGCTGATGAAGAGCTCGCAGAGGCAATGGATATCGACACAGAGAACCATGTGGAGGAGGACTATGATGAAGATGATGACTGGATGGATGTGGACAGTAATGCTTCTGCTCCCACTTTAAATGAAGGTAAACTAAATCTGGTGAAAAATGGGTTCATGTTCTGTTAACTGGGAACTGTGGAGAGGTTTGACCCACTAAAGTGGAAATGTGTTTTACTAGTCACAAAAAAGAAGACCAACCTATCGGTGCCCATGGCTCTGATGAAAGAAGTGAAGATAGTAATCCCAAAACTAGACATCGTGAGTCCAGTTTGTTGTTATGTTTTACAACCTGCTGAAAATGACACTTTTAAAAAGTTGAATAAATGTGAGGTCTGTAAGCATCGCTGCATTCTTTACAAACTACTCTTTAAATGTAGGAGAAGGTGCAGCATCCCATCCACATTTCCCAGTTGTCATCTTTGAGTAACAAGCAGCCGGTGGAAGATAAACCCGTCCATGATGACAAGAAACAGAGTGCAAGACCTACTCCACTTACAGAGGTCACAAACAAGCCCAGCTCTGAAAAGGTAGGAAAACGTTCTTCTCTTCTAACGAAGTAGAATTTGTCTGTAAAATCTATATTTTCGGTGAAATCATCTGAGCTGAATGTATGAAATATCAGGATATCAGGCCTGTAGAAAGGTGTTTTCCATAATCTATCTATCAATTACAAGGATTAAAACGTTATTGTTGTAGTTTATTTATGTTAAAGTATAAAGTGCCTTGAAGCAAATGTTGTTGTGATTTGGTGCTATATAAATAAAATTGAATTGAACTGAATTGAAAATGATCAAATCCATAAATGTTCTGGATGCCTTTTAAAGTTTTTAAGAGACTAAATGTCCATTAGTTTTATTTTCATAACACATAAAATCTTCTTAAGTCCGACAAGCATGCCAGCTGTTTTTCTTTCACTGCCCTCTCAGATTGATTTCTTTTGTCAGTAAAACTTTGATACCATTAAAGGGATCACTTGGATTATGAGAACAGCTCTATTAGAGGCAGATCTCCCTCGTGCTGTCAGAACAGCTCAGACCCATCAGGGCGTGGTCACAGGATCTCTGTGTTCAGGTGTCTGACTCTGGAAATTGCTAGCATGGTCTGTGGATCGAAGGTGGTTCTCGCTAGTGAGTGGAGACCAGCTGAACACCTCCTCATGCTATTGCTGAACTGTCTTTGGGGGCTGTGTCAGAGATCGTCTTTAGCGCACCACAGCAATGGCAATCTGTGTTTTACACATTTGGGTTTTAGTGTTGTAGCTCATCAGTGCATAAAATGCTGTAAAAATGTGTTTAATCAACTGTGTGATTTACACTTTTACATTTCAGGCAGTGCACATGAACTGCTCCCGCTGCAAAAAGAGCATGATGAAGGGACACACTGCTTACCAGAAGAAGGGCTTCTCAGACGTCTTCTGCTCCAAAAACTGTCTGTTTGAGATGTTTTCTTACAACAAACCAGCCACCAAGACCTGTCACCAATGTCATAAGTGAGTGTTGTTGAAACTGTGCTCTGTTCTCGATGACTAACAGGCACGGACTGTTTTCATTTATTTCTATTAAAGACTTTTATCCACTTGAGGGCAGCATAACCAAAGAGTATATACAACAATATGACATTATAATGACATTAAGTTATAAACTGCATGAGGTCACTGTTAGTTAAGCAGCCACCAGATGATTGCTCAGTTTAGACCCGTGTTTCAGAGCAGCTCCTGATGGAATCATCTACCTGTTAAGCTGCTGAATGAATCGCTTTGTCCAGCAGGTGACGATTATTTAATTATTATTTAATAAATTATTTCTCCTGTTTGTTGCTGAGCAGGTAGGATGGTTATAGGATATCTAAGTGTCTGTGTTAAGTGTTTGTCCTCCCCTTCGATCAGGGCGATATCGCAGCCTCTGGACCTCATCATGGCTGCTGTGGACACTAAAGGAACTATGAAGGACTTCTGCAGCCCTGCTTGCTTGAGCTCTTTCAAGTCTGCATCCACCCAAACACAAAAGTCAGTCTGCAACATATGCAAAAAAGTCTGCAGTGTAAGCACTTTTTTTTTTCTTTTGATACCTGGGTGTTCAGAGTTTTTATTTTTCCCTTTATTATGGTAAAAAAAAAATCGTATTTGTTGCCTTTAATTGCATGTACATGCACATCACAGTGTCTCTTTTAAGAGCTGTATGTCTTTATTATCCCGTTCAATGGCATTTTATTAATATTAATAACTAAACAAAAAAGTTTTTTATAATCCATAATCTTATGTCCACGGCTCCTTTCTCACTGACTTCAGACCAAATGTGAGCTGACCCTGAACGAGGCAGTCATCAGGTTTTGCAGCCACGCATGCTTCAATGATTTCTGCAAGAACAACACGGGCATCTGTGAGAACTGCAGCTCTGTGTGCCGCAGCAAACCGCTCACGCTGAAGCTGGAGGATGATAACAAAACATTCTGCAGTGGTGGTTGTCTCAAGCAGTTCAAAGAGGTGCGGATACATCAGAGAGGGAAAATGCAAAGTTGTGGGACCAAAATGTTGTAATTATCTACACAAAAACCCAAAGATCTCTTTTTAAAAAAACATTTATTCTGCAGAACTCCAGGATGCTCCTACGCTGCACCACTTGCCTCTTTTCACGACCTGTCTTGGACATGGTTAACTTTAAAAACGATGAGAATGTGGTGCAGCTCTTCTGCGGCCGCTTTTGTGTGAAATCTTACAAGCTGCGACTGACAGATGAGATGGATCAAGGTAATCCACAGTGAATCTGTCAAACGTCCATTTTTCACATCTTTTTACTGGATCTTCAGGTCAAAATCAGAGACGTTATAAAAGACATATAGCACTCACTTCTTAAAACGAAACAATTTAAACTGTTTTTATCACATACAAGTTACTCTCTCACCAGACATTTAATCAGGTACATCTTGCTAGCACTGTGTTGACCCCTTTAGCTTTCAAAACAGCCATAATCCTTCATGGTATAGTTTCATAAATTTTGGTTCATGTCGGCATGATAGCATCACACAGTTGCTGCAGATTTGTCAGCTGCATGTCAGCAAATATCCTGTTCCACCACCTCCCAAAGGTGCTCGATTGGGTTCTGGTGAGTTCTATTTGAGTGCAGTGAACTCATCATCATGTTCAAGAACCAGTTTGACATGATCTGAAAATTCTGACATCAGAGGATGGCTGCTTCCAGGCCCTGTGGCGGAGGTTTTGGGCACATTGTAACCACTGAATTTACCAAAACCAAAGTGTTCTAGAGTCAAATGTGAGGCCATCTCTCTGACAGCCAAAGCTTGGCTGAAATCGGGGTCACAAAGGGATGGAATTGGTCAGCATCAACTGTGCCAAGAAATGATCTTGCACACTGTTAGACCCCCACCAATCTGAACTGTTGATACAAGGCAGAATCGATCAATACTTTCATATTGTTCTTGCCAGATTCTGCCCATACCATCCCAGTATCAGCAGTAATCAGACCAGGCCACATTCTTCCAATCTTCTACTGTCTCATTTTAATGAGCTCAGTTTTCTTAGCTGAAAGGTGTGGTTGGAACAGCATTATTGCCTAGAGAAAGGCTTGGTTTCCCCCTCAAAACCCCAGAGATGGTTTAGTGTGAAATGATAATATAATTGAAATGAATGAATTATGTTTGTGTAGCATTTATCTGCATACTTGTGGAGGAATAGGGTGTGAGGAAAATCTTGGGTTGTCATAGATTTCATAAAAAATAGGACCACAGTGCACTGATGCCACGTCTAAAAGGTAAAATAAAATCATACTGAGCCATGAGAAGCCACAGAATCCAGCAGCGAGGCAGTGTAACTACTGCAAAAACAGTTCAGACTGAATCAGCCTTTCAAGTGGCACTCCTATCTCTTTTTCTTCCTTTTCACTCTTTTGAGGTTTCCTCATATTCAGAAGTGATAGTGTTGTGGTCAGATTTTCACTGTCACTATTTCAAAACCAAAAGCTACTGAATGATAACTTTTTCACAGGATTTACAAATACTCAAAAACTCTTATTTTGTAATAACCATGATGTTGTTATATTAAGATAGTAATAAGACTATTGATGTGTTTGTTAACAAACATGTCTCTATAAAGAGAAATCTAGTGACAGAAAAACATAGAATTCAAATACTGTTGGTAGAAGTCTGTGATGTTGTGACTTGTTGTACTTTTACTTGCTAAATTCAAGCAATCACCTTAACTGTAGGTAAAAGGCTCACCTTACAAATCTCTGCATCCTGTCTTTGCTTTTATTCTGAAAGTTCTTAACAGAAGTATCGATTTCTTTTCCCTTTATTATAATTCTCTTCATTCGTCTTGACATCCTCTATTTAAAAAGTGTCCATATGCCTCCAACATGTGAGATAAATCCAGTAAGTGTTTCTTAAGTGTGTCCCAACAAGCCTTACATTGACTTTGTGTGGAGGAGGAAAGTTTGGATCATATTTAATAATTTCATCTGTGTGACTCCTAAAGGTTATTGATCAAGTCATGAACAGCAGCTGTATTTTCAGTAATCACATGTCTGATTTCTCCCTTCAGTGAAGAGAAAAAACGATAACCAATCAAAAGAGACAAACACTGTGAGTATGCTTTGTTTCTTTTTCCGCTTCAGTCACAGAAAACAGAGCTTACATTCAAGTCTGGGGAAGATTTCTAATCCCTATATACTAACCGAGGCTCTTCCCACAGGAGGATGCTGTCGAACCAAACGACACAGTGTTGCTCATCGCCGACGAGTGCACGCTCTGTTTCCACTGCAAAAAGAATTTGTTGGAAGGAGAGACACTTTACAAGCCGAAAGACACAGAGGAGTTTTTTTGCTCCATGGCCTGCTTACATGAAAAGCGTCGCGAGATCAAAATACCCATCAAAAAGTGCCACAACTGCTTTCAGTAAGTCTGTATTTTAATTCTCCATTTAAATGAGCAGCGGGGTTAAATGCACAAAAACAAACATTCTACAGATTCAACAGGTTTGTCAATGTGCTAACTTGACATGCTGATCTACAAAAAATTTAATCTCAGTGACTCAGAAATCTCTTTGATCTCTTTCATCTTATTTCTTCAGGGTGATTGCGCGACCTCAAAACATCATCCTGGCTCCGGTGGATGATTCGGGAACTATGAAGGAGTTGTGCAGCGATACATGTCTCTCCTCCGTCACATCCAAAATGAAAAAGGCTGCTACTAAGCCTCCACCAAAAGAGGGACCTAGTTCACAGTGCAGGATGTGTGCCAGATGTTGTTATGTAAGGAAAAGAAATAAAGTAAATTACTCTGAACTCTGTTTTATATGCATTAGGGATTGTAGCGCATTTGTCATGAACTGTTTAAGGATTCTTAGACAACGCTGGAGGCGAGTGTTTGTGACAATTTAAAAAAAAAAAAAGCTGCAGAATATCTCCATCCTTTTACTTTAAAACTTGTTGTTATTATTATCACGTTCATAATCTATTTTTGTAATAACTACTCTTAACACGTTCCCTTTCCAACCTTAGTGCAAATTCACGGTGACCCTGAATGGCGTGGTCCACAGACTTTGCAGTGACTCCTGCTTCATGAGCTACCGCAAAGTCAACAACCTGCGCTTGTCTCTCTGCGACATGTGTGACGCCGTCTGCTACAACAAACGTCTCGTGGTCAAGCTGGAGGACGACAGTAAAGCCCTCTGCAGTGATGAATGTCTGGTCAAGTTTAAAGAGGTGCAGAAATAAAAACAAAACAAAAAAAACCCAAACACATTATCTCCATATTTGACAAAAAGACTTGAATGTGCCTAAAACAACACATTCATAGCAGGAATGTGCAAAGTGCAAAGGAAGGACTCCTTTTTAACAGGAAGAGATTGCTGGAAGGTGGCTAGTTGAGAGGAAAGAGAACGAGGAGCATGTTTTATTATTTTTAGTTATTAGAACTGTTAATTACTAATCATAATCAAGCAACCATGTCTGTGGTAAAGTAGCTATGTGCAGGTAACATGAGGCCATCTTTTATATATTCCCTTAATGTATTTGTGCTTAATGTAATTCCATCATATAATCCAGACATCCTGTTACTGTGTCAGTATGAGGAAAACACACAGAAATTATTAAATGTTCATTAAATGTTATTTCAGGACCGGATGTTTGAAAACTAAGGACTTGAGAAATAAAAAGAAATCAGGGCACATTTTAACCCATAGAGCATCTGATAATTTAAACGAACTAATAACAGGTCATCACCAGGCTTTGTGTTTCACGTGTTAAGCAAAACGTGTGCAGCTTAAATGCAAACAGCAAAGTGTTATAACTTCTGTTTAAGACACTCAGTTCAGTTTTAAAAACCATTATGAGTCTCACCTTGATAAATGTGGAGTAGGCATAATACTTTACAACATATGTCTAAGGTACTGGTGTTCTTCATCTCACATTTTTCATTCGTTATCTTTGCAGAAAGTTGGCACTCGTCAGCTCTGCCCCATGTGCCAGACGTCCCATCAGCTGTCAGACATGATAGAAAATAAAAATGATGAAGGCGGGCTGGAGTTCTTCTGCAGCAACAGGTGTATGATGGTGTACGAGGCCCAGACCTTCACTGTGACGGGTATGTCCAGTCATATTTCAAACTGCAGAGAAAGTGTGCTCTATTGTGCTGCGCTGAACTTTGCAGTTGGACAGCAGTTTTTTAGCTTTTAGTTGTCAAAAGCAGAAATATTGTTCATGCTTTTGTCCTTATAGACAAGAAAAGCTCTTCATCTGAAGTTTGTGAGGTTAAAGACGCGAAGCCATCTGTAATACATCTCAACTGCGTAAGTTTTATGTAAAAAATGTCTTCTTTAGTAGCCATAATGTATGAATATCTTAAACCCAGTTTGGATTCAGTGACAGAATAAATGTTATTAACAACTGAATGATAACAGCAATTCATGATTACAATAAATTCTGTTTATTAAATCTCTTTGCAGTACATTACCACTTACGTTAGAGTCCTCACAGTGCTCCACATGTAGGCCTTTGCTATTAACCTTACACAGTTAATCCAAATCTCTCTTGCCTCTTCATCAAGATCAAAACAGAGCCCATCGATGAGGGGTACAGCCAGAGTCTCACAGCCTCAGTTTCTCATCAGGACATCAAGAAGGAGCCAAATGTAGTAAAGGTAAGATACTCAATCATTATCAATCTTTTTCCCCTTTACATTATACAGTAACTTCTTTATTATTTCAGTTAGATGTTACTGGACACAATGATGTCATTTATTGTAACTAGAAAAACATAGACAGCACATTAAATCATCTAAATATCCAGGGGATCATTTAAAGCACTCCACCCGCGCATCGTCTCCTGTTCTGGTTTTTACAGGAGGACTTAAAGATTGGGTCGGTTTTCTCCTTGACCGACGAATCCAAACCTGCAGAGCCCTCGCTCACCAACACGGATGTCCCTGCATCGTGCTCCGCCTGCAAACAGGCCCTCATGGATGGAGAGACAGTTTACCAGAGGAAAAACCACACTGGCATATTCTGCTCCACTTCCTGCCTCCTGAAATTTTACCAAAAGATACCAGTTTGGAGGACGTGCCACTTCTGTCTTCAGTGAGTCTAACAGTCCCAGTCTTTGGTTACTGGACTGCTCTTGTGAGAGTGATACCTTATGATTGTCATTTGTACTTAGAAACATATAATTGTTTGTATGTTGTTAAATGTCTCATCCTTATTTAGGTCTGCTAAGGTTCTGGGTGCACTCTCTGCACCATGAGAGGGGAGGATGTTCACTCCCTTCTGCTGTTAGGCGTACCTTATACACATGTTAAGTTAGGGGTGGCTGTAGCTCAGGTGGCAGAGCAGGTCAGCCACTAATCAGAAGGTCGGTGGTTCGATCCCAGGCTGCCTCCTG
>NW_005187494.1:2387888-2394521 GCF_000239375.1 Pundamilia nyererei
TTTTTCATTTAAGATTTTAGGCAATTTCTAAAAGCAAAATGTTACTTTTTCCTAATCTTCAAAAAATGACACGAGCTGAATTTGAACTGAGTCTTTGCTTTTTGTTGTTGCACAGAAAATCCAAACCCCGCAGCCGTGCACAATGTGCCGTAACACTTCTCCGATATCAGACATGGTTGGAAACAAAAACAGTGAAAATGTTGTGGAGCTCTTCTGCACCAAAAGATGCATGTCAGCATTCAAGATCCAGGCTGTCAATTCATCAGGTACGGGACGGATGCTTTGTTCAGCTTCTGTTTGTCTTATTTAGTTCTGTTTGTAACTCAGAAGCTTCAAACTTTCATTGTGTGTTAACTATTTTTTATTTATAAAAGTAAAACCTGGAGATGAAGCATTTTTCAAACTGTATGAAAAGACTTCAAATTCAAAGGTGCAAACATAAATCTGCTCAGTTTCATGCTTTCCTCGATTAAACCTCCCCTTCTCCTCAGGTGCCTCATTGAATTGTGACCACTGTGGTAAGACTGCAGTGCCAACCTGTCACCTTGCCATGTCAGATGCCTCCATCAGAAACTTCTGCACTCTTAAGTGTGGCATGGATTTCAGGGTAATGTATTTAATATATGCTAATAAAATAAAGCCCTCAATTGCCACATTTAAAAGCACCTAAAGGTGAAATACTTTCTTTACAGCAAGCTTGACTTTAAGATTTTGTTTGTCACATTTCTATCAGAAGTTTTGAACAATGGCTCGCCCATTTCTTTCTTTTGTTTGATCTACAGGAGAGCCAGAATCCAGCAGGAGTCCCCGATCAAAGTCAAAGGGATTTCCTCCATCCACCACCGAAGCTGCTATGCGCCCAGTGTCAAAGCATCGTATTAACTACACCCAAAGTCATCCAGAGAAAGGTACCATTCTCCCGTCCTTTCTTTAAATGTGGAGAACCACAAACAGTGAGGGCTGTGTGGGTTGAAAATTTTGTTTTTTTCCCTCTCTTGATTGTATGCATTGTTAGTTCAACACTGTTTTACACCAGCTGTTAAACTGTCTCTCTGTCACCTGTAAGCTGTTAGAAACATTCATGTTTATGTGGACTGATTTGTATCAAAATATAACCGTGTTTGTGTGCAGGAAAAAATATACTTTGCATGTAGTGTGGCCTGTTTTCAAGAATTTAAGAGGGTCAACAGCATCACGGCTACCTGTGAATACTGTAAGAATGAAAGAATCATCAAAGACGTCAAGAGAGTCGGCGGCAAAGACTGCTGCTTCTGCAGCGATGGTAGGGAGAACATGTCAGTGTAGTTTGTTTATGGTCCATTTCACATGATCGGGAAGTTTACTGGAGCCTCATCTTTCTCTTCTCGCAGCCTGCAAGACGCTTTTTTGTCAAGAGCTAAAAGGGAAGTGGGGTAAACACTGTCGCTCGTGCAGTTACTGCCAGTCGATATCCAAGAGTCTGGTGACGACACCGGGTGAAGACACGGACATCGAGTTCTGCTCTGAAGCCTGCTGCTCAAAATACAAAATGCTCCTCAGCCATGTAAGTGAAGGGTGATGCTCACACTCTGCACAGTCTGTCTGCTGCAGATGAAGGGTTTTTTCCTTTTACCCTTGAATATAATTTGTAAAAACACAATTTAATCACCAATTCTTCTTCTAACTGCTTTTTTCTCAGGTGGCAAAATGTGACACTTGCAGTAACAAAGGGAAACTAAAGCAGAGTCTGCCACTCCTGGGAGAGGTCAAATACTTCTGTGGCATGAAGTGTCTCCTGCACTTCTGCAGTAACAAGGTTCAGATCCTGCATGGAGGTATGCACATTTGCTGTTTCATTTGCTCCTGATGGAGCTTCCTGGTTAAGTGAAGGTTATAATAATTTGTTCTCGAGTCCTGGGTCAGTTACAGGCTCTATAAATCTGTGCTGCAGTTTAATCAGTTACTGGCACCATTGACTGGCTCTCCTCTCTTTCCAGAAGTCTCTTCATCTCCAGTATCTGCAGCACCAGCAGAGTCCTCTCCTGTCATTGGGAATGTTTTATCTTTGGCTAAGGCTCTGACCAAGCAGCACAGCGGCCCAGCAGCCTCTCCGCAGCTTGGTACACACACACACACACACACACACACACACACACACACACACACACACACACACACACACACTATTTATTAACACATGGTGATATTTCACCCAGGAAATAAATTGAGTAGTAATTGTGGGAAATTGTGATGCTGTGTGTGTTTTGTTTTAGCTGCTCTGACTATAGTTGTTGCCTTGTTTTTTCTGGCTATCATTTCTCCACAGGCTCCATCACTGACATTCAAACAAAGGTCATTGGACATGTAAGTCTGCAAAGATGTTTTAATCAATGTGCCTCTATATAAACTTCTGTTTTGATACATTAGAAGTGGCTAAATTTCAGAATAACCTAATAATATGATCTGTGTTACAAATGAAGTTGTCTTTGTCGTCATTTTGATTTGATCGTAGTTGAAGGTGTTTTTGTGACCTGTCTGTTCGTCAGGCCAGCGTTCAGACTGTCCCAAAGGAGCTGAAGAACAAGTCGATCATCTGTACTCCGCTGGTTCATAACAAAGGGGTCTCCTGTACAGAAGAGGCTCTTAAAATAGAGACAAAAAAAGGTGAAGCACATAAAATGTCTGTTGTGAAACATGAACAGGTACCATCTTTTCAGAATTAACCATTTTGGTGTTTACTCAATTTTTTCTTTTCTGTTGTTAGAAGACCGTTGTGATCCTAAAGTCGTAGTCCTGCCCGTCCCAGTGCCGGTTTATGTTCCTGTGCCTATGAACATGTACAGCCAGTACACCCCACAGCCGGTGGGCCTGCCCTTACTGGTAAGTAAAACACATCTTTGATCTTAAACAAATATGAGACCATTACTGTAAGATAAATGCTCTCATTCTTTAAAAGTACTTAAATGTTGCTTTGTCATTTCTAGGTTACATATTTTTTTAAAATCCTTGAAATTTTTTTCTGTTTGAGGGAAAAAACATTTCTGAGTTGTGGTTCATTTAAAAAACGATGATAATTTATTGAAAGCTGTTTGTCCTGCTGCTTTTAACTTTAAGTACATTTGTCATTTGCCGCATTTCAACCTTTTAAACTCAGTAGAAACCCGAGTCTTAAGTCTGTGTTTCCCACAGCTGCCTGTGCCCCTGGTCCTCCCCGTGAACACAGATGGCTCTGAGGCAACGGTGAAATCCACAAAGGAGAGTTTGCATCCTGAAAACTTACAGGGCGAGCTCAACATCAGGCTTGAGACAGAGATAGAGCAGAGCGAGGAAGGGCAGAAGCATGGAAAAATGATAAAAGAGGAAGAAAGACCCAAGCCTTCATCCCTGCAGGGTAAGAATTGTTTTTAATTACATATTTTTGCAGGGACAGGATGACCTGTAGTACTCGGGTAAGAAAAGTTAGTTTCCATCATTTATGGACACATGAACCAAACTGAGCCAAACAGCTGCTTTTATATAAATCACAGCAACTATGTCTGTTCCCTCTATTTGTGTCATTGTTATGATCTCATCAGTCATTTATGACTTAATGTTTCGGTTTACTCGGGATGGACGTGACAGTCACAGCTGTGTCAAAGATGCTGTGTCACCATAGAGGGCTGATTAGGGATGTTTCCTGTAAACAAACATACCTTAGTATTACCTGTTAATAATGTTAATACACAGGTTACTATTAGCTTCAACAACACTTACATACAGTGTGTTTTTCGGGTTAGTAATAATAACAGCTGGCTCTACTCCATTTAGCTGCAGTTCTTGAACTTGCTGGTTTTACTGCTTTGAGCTGTCAGAATGTGCTTTGTAAAAGGTCTTGTGACATGGATTATAGGTGCTGTGTTCCTGTAATAAGTGCACATATTTTTTCTCTAATAATAAAAAATATCAAGGATAAAAGAACTTTCTCTCTCTTGTTTTTTTCATTATTTTCAGACCATGCCAGGAGCTGCAGTAGTGACTTGCGTACAGATTTTAAGCCCACTTTTGACAACCTGGAGGATTTCTTTGATACCAGCGCCGGGCCGGTCACTCAGCCGCGAGGACACAAAACCTCCCCTCCAGTTTCAGATGAGGACATGCCCAGCAGTCCTCTTCCTGACCCCCCACCTCTTTCTCCTCCTTCAGCTCTGAAAACTCCTCAGAGATCACCCGTTGCTCCTCCTGCTCCAATTTTAGTACCACAAACTTTGGACAAAGACAAGAACAAGGTAAGAAACCAGCTGAGCTGGTTAGAAGCTGCGTGATGTTTCCTTTCTGTGGTTTTGACTCTTCTGTGTGTCTCAGGATTGTAACCTGGAGCAGCTTTCAAAGAAAGATGAGCAAGACGCTCCTAAAACAGACTTTACTCAACCAGTGTGTTCAAAGCAAAACACACTCAAGAGTCAATGTGGAGTTGATGCCTGGAAGAGATGGATCAAGTGGAGAGAGTCACAAACCAACCTGGAGCCCGTTTCTTGTATGTTTTGTAACATTTTTTTACTTGTCTGTAAGCTTTAGATTTTTTTCCTCTTTGAAGTGAGTTTAAAAAAATTCAGGTGGAAAAATCCCAGCAAACACTACTATAGTCATAAAAATGCCGTTTTCTGCTTTGTTCGTGCATATGTGCAGGTAGAGGATGGAGCTTTTTCTAACTTTTAAGAACTTCATGCTGCTGTTTGAAAATTTCCCCATTTTTCCAGTGAAGAAGTAACTACACCCTCTACATTGTAGAATCGAGCAGGAATAAATTTCTCTTAAGGTCCTGTCACAGCATTTCAGTTCAGTTGAGGTCTGGACTTTGTGACTTTATTCATTCTGAGCCATCCTGCTGTGCTTGGGATCATTGTCCTGTTCCATGATTCAGTTTGGGCCTCACATTTGACTCAAAAGCCAAATACTTTGGTACACAGAGGAGTTCATGGTCTCAGTGACTGCACGATGCCCAGGTCCTGTAGCTGGAAAACAAGGTCAAGTTTGACCTTCGTATAGAGACCATAAAATCAATAGTCCTGTGAGAAACCTTTGTTTTTCCATTCTGAGACAATTCATAAAAAAAGAGCAGATGAATACAATTTGAGTGTAACTTTATTTTTTCTGTATTTTGTCTCATGAAGGCAATGATGTCAAAGCTAATCCACTAAAACCTTTTCGTGACTCTTTCATCTGTTAGCTCATGCACTGACGCTGAAGGCGGACCTCCTTCGTTGCTCTGTGGCTGAACTGAGCGACTGCCTGCTTTGCTTCATCAGGGAGGTGAAACAGTCCGATGGAGAGCCGTACTCCCCCGGCAGGCTGTTCTACCTCTGCCTCAGCATTCAGCTGGTAAGACTAGAAATTACAATATACACATTTATAATTATTAACAAATGGGCTGCCTGATCCTGCTGGTTCTTTCTAACTTGGCTCTCTGGCTCCTTCTCTGGGCGGCTCTTGCTTCCGAGATTGATGGGGGTCCAGGAGTGTGGGGCTTGGGTGGGTTCCTTTTGGGGCTGCTGGTGGTCTTGCGCTTTTGGCCATGGTGCCTGGGTTGTGCTGGCCAGCGCCCTTCTTGGACTTTCGGGTCTGTTTGCTGTCCCTCGGCTTCTGTGGCGTTCTGGGCCCTTCTCTCGCTTACTACATCTGCTGGCTGGCTTAAACTATATCTTCATGCTGGCATTAGCCACTGGTGTGCACTTTGATGCATGTTTTTCACACAGCACGCTGGTGTTCTCAGCTTCGTGGTTTTGGGCTTCATGACGTTTGGTTCTGGTGATTTGGGCGAAGTCGATGGGGTGGACTTGTCTTTACAGCACAAGTTTCCACATTGATGATAAGATTTAGAGGCTGGGTGAGTGTCATGGGGCTTTCATGCTGCTCCGTGGGCACAGTGATCCAACACTCAGCGATTGTTTACTTTTTCTGTTAATTTGTCACCCACCTGTTTGTCATAACCATATCCTGTGTTTAGTGTTTAATGAGCCATATTTGTTTTTGTCTTTCTCTGTAGTTTCTGGTTCAGAACGGTCGGCTGGAGAACATATTCAGTGATCTCATCTACGACAGGTTTTCCACTGAGTTGACAAAGATCCTTAAACCTTCAGTCACAGGTGGAGGTAAATTATCTTCAGCACCACATTTTTTCCTGTCTTTGATATTTTGATCAGGACCATCAGCTGCCTGCTGTTTTTGGCAGGTTGTGTCCTGTCCTGTGTGGAGGAGCAGTTTCTGTGGGACTGTAAACAGCTGGGGGCGTACTCCCCCACTGTCCTGCTCAACACGCTGCTCTTCTTCTTCTGCAAGTACTTTGGCTTCACCACAGTCGAGCAGCACCGCCGGCTGTCCTTTGCAAACATCACACTCTGCACCAAAACAAGCAAGAGCAACACCAAGACCACCTTCCTACGCTTCCACCCACCTACTTGTACAAACCAGGAAGAGTCAGGTACCAAACGGCTGAGGGCCCAAATGAAATTCATGTATAGTAAATTGTATGACATGGAAGTTTACATTTTTACTTACTTAAGTCATGTTGTTGTGGTTTTTGTGTGTTCTTCAGACACGTATGACGTCCCAGCTAAGAAGGTTAAGAAAAACGAGTCTGAGGATTTGCTGGAGATGATGGAGAACCAGGAGAACCCC
>NW_005187494.1:2394841-2396351 GCF_000239375.1 Pundamilia nyererei
GATCTTTTCTACCTCCAGCCAGATCGGAGCTGCCTTCCCAGCAGCCCTCTGTGGTTCTCGCCCGCCCCGCTCAATGACAGCAGCGTGGAAGCCACGATCATCCGAATCCTTGCTGTCCGAGGGCTGCAGGGGGGGGAGAGAGAGGGTGCATGTATGGCCCCGTAACCACTGGATGACCCATCATTTACACCTGATCAGGAGGACTCATTGTTTGAAGGACTTTTTTATTAAGTGCATCAAGATTGATTTAAGAATATATACATAGTAAAAACATCAGCATGATTCAATGAAAGATGGCTGTTTAAAAACACACTGTTTATGAACAAGTGGCAGAAAGACACCAGATGTTTCCATCAGCAGCTGGTGGAAGCTAAAAATAGAGCTAAAAGAGACTTTAGAGATTACAGCTGAATTTAAAACTGTTTCTTAAACTGTGAATAAGAGTTTCATCATGCCAGCTCCATATGTCAATACTATATCACCAGTTTGCCTTGAATTTTGGCTGACCAGTCAGTCAGCAGGCGTGTGAAAGAAGAAACCTCCCAGCAATATAAAATCTGAACAGAAACCCGCCTCACATCTGTGCAAGTGTTCCTGTCATAGCTCGTTCCACATCAAGTTGGCAGCGATGTTTTGTTTTCTCTTCGTGCTGCTGATTGCGAGAGCTCCGCGTTGGTTAAAAGGCTGATCTGAACCCTATATAACTCCTCTGTGAGGTCAGACACTGATGTAAATTCTTTAAAGTTACAACAAAAAAAGGCGTTTCACAGGTGACATTGCAGTTTTAGCACATAATACATACATTAAAAAAAAATCAGGAACAAACTAATCATTAACATTTATCTCATTTTAAATGGTGTATATATCTTTTCATTAAACATCTCTGAAAGGAAGCTTTAAAAGTTTGCAACATTAGCTTTCATTGTGTCCTGTACTCTCACCTCTACTTCCTGAATTAAATTTAGACGCACAGAGCCACAGCTGGTTTCTCACAAATACTTCTATGAGTTACTTTGCAGGAAATAGCAAACCAATACATTGGCCCCATCTTCGCACAGTCCTGTCCATCAGGATCTTCTTCAGTCAAATAATTTGGCTCATCATGAAAAAACCAAAATGTCAAACTAAGGGATGAAGAACAGAACGGGCATTAAGTGTAAAAGCTAAACTTTGATTCTGAAAATGAACAAAAACATTTTGATAATTTGTTCAGTGTTCTTTTTATATGCCACTACTGCATGTTATAAAATCTGGTTCCTCTTTCTCACTGTTTGTGTTTTGTCGCGGTCGTTCTAAGCCCTTCTCTTTCAGCTCACCACCTCACTGTCACTGAGTACCGCTGGTCTCTCTTCTTTCTGTCTTTTCCTTACACTATAATCCACCGTCTAAGGTGACTGTTATTGTGAATAGGCAAACCATGTAGTACATTTCATATGTATGAAGTGTAATATAATGTAATTGGGCTGAATCAAACCTTTCATTCAGCGGTGAGCCGTCCACCCACAACCAT
>NW_005187494.1:2412865-2414525 GCF_000239375.1 Pundamilia nyererei
AATAAAACTACAAACTCACAGAGATAAGTTACCACGAGAGCCGATACCAGGAGAACAGAGACAACCAGCACGGCCACTCTGAGCTTTAACGCATTGTTTGATTTTTCACGTTGACAGTGAAGAGCTTCACCTGATTTAGAGGAGACAGAAAGTGAACACACAAGTACATAAACATTTAATAAATAGTGCTAACTCTAATGCATCTGAGCGAAGATGTAAAGATATGTCACTGCTATGACATATCTTTACATTCTATGAGAACAGCATTGTTCATAAAAAGTGTAGATTTTCTCCTCCCTGTTGATTTACCACCACATTAATGTTCTTACCTTCTATGTATTTCTGTGGACAGCTCGTCATGCTGAGGCTTCAAGCTCCTGACTTCAGAGTTAGTCCACCTGTGTCTGAATCACAATAACAAAACAGCAAACTGGTGCTAATTATTTTAACCAATTCCTTCAATATTTACTGAAAATTAAGCATCAAGCTTCACCTCTGCGACCCTCACCTCAGGCTTTTCAAAGAGAAGTGAAACGCAACACCTTTCACAGCTCTCTGTTAAAAAAGCAACAACTTCCTGATGAAAGGATGGGGAGGAGAGCCTATCTACAGCGCAGCTCATCTATTATTAGATTCAAAGAGATACTAGAGCAGAAAAAAATATTAGTGCCAGAGAAGCTTCTCAAACAGCAGTTAAAAAACCTGCTCAACAGTAATGAGCTGTACGAAAACTCATTTCAAACATGACAAATATGATCATTAACACATCAATAGTTGTGATTATTTACCTTAAACATTAAAATGTAATAAAGTGTTTCATCTGATCAATCTAGTTACATTGTATCAGTGTTATTCGTGCATCTTTATGTGAAATGTTTCTATAAAGACAGAAAAAAAACAAAGCAAAGCTGTTGGTCAGTCTTGACTAACTCAGTAAAATCACTGTTGGTTCTCATCAACTTTGTTACCTGTGATCTCATCATTAACCCCTGATGGTTTCATTTAATTTCACTTGAAAATATATAAAGTGGAACAGGAGAGTAGTTTCTGTATGTTTAACAATAAGAGTACATTTTATGGCTGTTGTTGAAAACATGTTTCTGTCTTTCTTGTTTAGCACTATACACACATTTAATATATTCCTAACATACTGTAGCGTTGTGCAGCTGCAAGGACATTAACCCTTGTGTCATACTAGGGTTGTGTTTTTCAAGTATTACAATTTTTCTCACATTATCGCATAGAAGTTTCTCACAATACCAAATGTGAGAACCACAGCCACAGGAAACAAGACCTTTTATAGATAAAGACCAAATGTGAAAATATCACCTAATCTAACAGGTGGTTCCTCCGTTTTTTTTTTCTTTCTTCTTTTTTGGGTTAAATATTATCACATTCACTGCTATGTCGAAAAATTGAATGTGGCTTTAAGTTTTAGGTTCAGGTGTTGTTTTATTCCTGCATTAATTTAACACCACACTGATATTCATACCTTATGTGTAGCTCTGCGGACGGCTCATCATGCAGATGTGATATCATGAAAATATTTATTCTGCAAATATTCATGTTTTGAGCTTTAAAAAAATTGGCAGAAAAACATCTTTTTGTGGTATTTTTTGGATATTTCATGAAAGTCTAGTAGACAGTCTCTTTAAAAAAA
>NW_005187494.1:2415632-2416794 GCF_000239375.1 Pundamilia nyererei
CAAATGCTGGTTTGCTTAAATAACTTGCTCATCTGTGCTATCTGTGTATCTTTTTGGGGGAGTTTTGAATGTTTTATTAATCTGTGTTTGTCCCTTATTTTTTTTAAAATAGATGTATGTTTTTCATTATTATTATTTTAGACACACCACATCTTTAATTTCAATAGACTCAGGGCAGGAAAAAATTATCACAGTGTTCACCATAATTTCTCAAACTGCACATCTGCAGCTCACAGTTGTATCCATGACTTTTCTGGAAGTTTGCATACACAATTTACAAATATTGTTCAGAATTATTTTATTTATTTTTATTAAGCAGTTTTGGAAGGAAGGTTTAAATGCACTACTCAACTTATTTTACAGTTTGAACTGACTTTTAGACACATACAGATTTATGATGTCCAATCACTGCTGATTTACCACAAATACTTCCTTTTTCAGACTTTATAATTTTGCAAAAAGCATTTTTTTCAGACTGTGGGGTTGAAGTGACTGCTCAAATCTGAATGAAGCTCCCTCTTCTTCAGGTTCCTGTTGATTTATCACCACATTAATGTTCGTACCGTGTATGAAGCTCTGTGGATGGCTCATATTACAGAAGCTTCAATATCCTGACTTCGAAGGTAATCCAAATGTTTCTGCACCACAAAACATTTATTCTGTAAACATTCATGTTTAAATTACGCTTTGACAAACAGCAGAAAAAATATCTTTGCATTATTTAAAAGAGATTCCTCAAAAGTCTTCATCATCACTTCATTTTAAATAGCAGTCTTATTTTTTTTATTTTATTTAACATTTGCTGCCAAACTGCTGTGAAAGCTCAAGGCATGAGCTCCACTAAACCCCTGAAAATTTGCTGTGGTCTCTGTCACCAAGATGGTAACAACAGCTAAATTGAGAGGCGGAGCCTCCATGCATTGGACTTAATGGTCCAGCACATCCAACAAATGCTTGATTAAATTGAGATCTGGGGAATTCGGAGGCCACGTCCACCTCAAATTCATTTTTGTGCTTTTAAAATCTTTGCTGAACTATTTTGGCTTTATATCAGGGCACATTATCCTGTAGAAAGAAGTCACAGAAGTTTCATTAAAGAGTGTACATGGTCTGCAGCTGTACTTAGGTAGGTGGTATGTGTCACAGTAACACCCACATGGAT
>NW_005187494.1:2416814-2418411 GCF_000239375.1 Pundamilia nyererei
CAACATTTCAGATCTTGATTTGCTTAAATAACTTGCTCATGTGTGCCATCTGTTTATCTATTTCTAGGGATTTTAATAATGTGCATTTATCTCTTAAAAACATTTTATTGATCAATATTTTTATATTATTTTAAATACACTAAAGCTTAACTTCAATAGACTCAAGGCTGGTAAAAAGTACATTGTTCACTATAATTTCTCAAACTGCACACTTACAGTTCAGAGTAATCGCCATGACTTTTTTGGCAGTTGTTTTTTATTCTTCACAATTGTTTTATTGGTTACAATTATTTTAATACATTTTAGTTTTTATTTTATATTTTTACTAAAAACTTTTTGAATGGAAGCTTTGCATCTTTGAGCCACTAGCTTTGTAAAAGTATCTCTGTGTTCTCTGCTCAGCTTATTTTACAGTTTTTTATGAGAGAGAGCGACTGAGATCAGATTTGGGGAATTTGGAGGCCAAGTCAACACCTCAAAGTCGTTATTGTGCTCCTCAAGCCATTACTGAAGTATTTTTGCTTTGTGGCAGGGCCCATTATCTTGCAGAAGGAGGCCACAGCTATCAGAGAATATGGTGTTGCACAGGTACCTGACGCTCATGCACCTGGCCATCCATTTAACAGCAAATGACAGACCACCTTCTTCTAATACTTCTAATGCACAAACCATTTGTTTGTGCTTGTGGCAATAGGAGGGGTCCGCTTAGGGACACTGACTAGTTGTTGCAATGCAGCCCCGTACACAGCAAACTATAATGCACTGTTCCTCCTTTATGGAAAATCAGATAGCTGCGGAAACCATAGCTAAATTAAGCAAACAGGAAACAACAACAACGTTCACAAGAGAAACCACACGTTGAAGTGTTAGCGCCTCCTTTTCTTGTTTGTTTCTTCTTTGTTGAACCAAATATAACCAAATACACTGATATATTAAAGGACTGAATGTGTACGATAGTTTGGTCTTAATTTATGTGCAGATAATATTATTTTATCCTTGCATACTTGTTTTAACCTATAAATATCAGTTTTGTTTTTCAGAAATGGCTCTTTATCACCACATGAATATTCTTACCTTTTACCTCTGTGAACAGCTTGTCACACCCAAGCATCAACGTTCTGACTTCAGTTAGTCCTTCTGTTTCTGCAACAGAAAAAAAAGTTCTTTATTATTTATTTACATTTAATGCTTCGACACCCAGTAGAAAAACATCTCTTTGTGCTACCTGCAGGTATCGCCTCGAGTCTGAACACTCACTATAAAATCTTGCTCTTCTCTTAATTATTTTCAGAAAAAAATAAAAGCTGCTTATTAAGCTCAGCAAATAAGTACAGCATATTTTTTAGTTTGAACTGACTTTCATATACAGATGATGTCCAATCACTGCTGGTTTCTCACAAATAATTTTAGGAGCTACTTGCAGGATCTATTGAACTAACACATTGTGGCTGGAGCATATCAAACTTTTTGTCAGTCCTGTCTTTACATTAAAATTAATTTATGTATCTATAAGTCTGTTCCTTTTTGTAATCATCTGAAGATACAAAAAATTAAACGTAAAATTTAATTTGTCATAAAATGCAGGACAATTAAATCC
>NW_005187494.1:2418431-2429287 GCF_000239375.1 Pundamilia nyererei
TTTCCCTGATTGCAAAAAACAAGAGAATACACCCTCATCCCATTCCGTACCAGTTCTAAAGCAGTAGGTATGCCACATTGTCTTAAGAGTTTGGTGGAAGTACTCTAGTGCCTCCTGGCTTTCTGCATGATATGCACTAAAGACTTGATGCTTCACAGCCAGGAGCTTCAGTATCTAATCAAATACTTCAGACATAAAGTCAGTACCTTGGTCTGTTTGAGTAATCTTGGGCAAACCAAAAGTGGGACCAAATGTTTACTATTATATATAGAAAGATTTTTACTGTAATCTATTGTTTTTTTTTCTAGGAAACATGGAATGTGGGATGAATCTTCATACAATGAGACCACTTAAATGAACAGCTGCAGGATTGTCAATTTTCCCAATGTCATTTGGGCCAATGAATCTTTGACCTAGTTTCATAGAAAGAAATTTCCAAACTTTCTGACCCAAACTACTCTGTGAGGCCGGAGACTTCAGCTGATCAGCCAAACTCCAATTCTTCTCAGATGTTTGGAGGCGCTCTGCTTTGGTTTGTCTACAAAAATGGCAGCAACGTCAGACATGATGCTGGATGGAGATACAGCCACTTCTCTTTCTATTACAGGGGATAATGCTGGTTGATAACCCAGAAAGGCCTCAAAGGATGGTAGTCTGGTTGCGGATGAAGTGAGTGTTTTGTGTGCATACTTTATCCATGGGAGCGGTGAACTTCAGGAAGCAGGATTAGTGGAAACAACGCAGCAGAAAGCACCTCAAGTTTTTGATTGACCTTCTGAGTTTGACCCTTAGACTCTGAGTGAAATGCAAAAGCCAGACTGACTTTTCCTTCCAAAGCCCCAAGAAAAACCTTATTTGCAATATAAACTGGGGTCGAAGACTGGAGTCTATGTCTAAAGGAATATCATGGAGCTAGAAAACACGTTTAATCATTAGTAGCGCTGTAACGACTAGTCGAATAATTTGAATAATTATTCCTTTAAAGCACGGCAAATGTGTTAAACGATGTAAACACGAGTGCTTCATCCACATTTGCGACTAAAAACAGACGTGCAATGCAAACGTGTGAATAAAAAGTCTGACAACAACAAGCCCACACAGCCTGCACATTTAAACAGAAACACTGATAACACAACGATGATGAGTTATGGCAGTGACGATGACGCTGGCACAGCTAAACGTGGAGCCGGAGTCTGTTTACACACCGTGAAGAGCAAAGAGGCGGACCCTTACCGAGACGCTGAGCTCAGGCTGAGTGAAAGAAAACGTGTTTTTAGCGTCCAAAACAGCAGCGCTGTTCCTGTAATCATCATTTAAATCTTTACTGACAAAACCCGAGCGTGAGTCCTCCATCAAAGCGCCTGATCAACACACTCCGACGCGAAGAAAAGCGAACTTTGCAGCTGCTCCATCCACCGCCGTTTGTTTTATATAGAGAAAAATCTGCAGCAAGTCTCCCGAAGTTGTATTAAAATATGCAGGTGAACTGTTAACTGATACGAGACTGGTTAAATTATACAGCTCGCTAAAGGCTGAGGTAGCCGTCCTATTTTACATGGAAGTGATACCTGCAGCAAACAGGGGTGAGTTTAAAGGGGGGCATGGGGTGTACTAGGCCATATTAACTTCAAGGGTTTTGTAACATGTTTTGAATTGAATGTGAAATAATAAAATAACATAAAGTATTTTATTAATTAAATTGCATTAATATTTTAAAGTATAAAAATAAAAGTTTTTTTCACAAGCCAGTAAAAATGTAAATGGGCCATTAAAACTCTGAGCCACTGACCTGAAGGCTGTTAAGTTGGACACTGAATTATTATTAATATTAATTAATGTCTGCACCATTATAACATCTTTTTTTTTAGCAGCATAAAAACCTCCTATCAATATCAGAAAGCCTTCCAAGAAGACAGAGTTAGTTTAGGTTGCTTATGCATTTTATTTAATTTGACTTTGACTTTTGACTGTACTTTAGATTATTTATATATTTTTGCATTTCAGAAAATGTTTTCTTTAAAAAAAATAATTTCAGTATGGCATGTACATACAATCGAAGGGTTTAGGTTTTTTTTTGACAGATGTTGTATGCAGTTAAACTTTAAACACTGCAATTTCTAAAATGGAAACCAATGAGCAGTTCATTTTGAAAGACTTGTGTTTTTGCCCTTTTGAATATTTATTATTGCCGCATTGGCATGACCATGGGCAGCTAGGTATACACAGTAGCTGTAACAGGCCTGCGACTGGTTGAGATTTGCTCTTACTTCTTGTGCAAACTGAGCATTCTGGATTGTGTTCCTTTATAACCTTGCCAATTGAGGATGAAAGAATGGCAGGTAAAGTTGATGGTGTGGACCTAGTGGATAACTTGTGAGTGGACTGAAGACAGGACATACAGTTGGTTTGTGAAGCTGATTCTGGAATCATGTTCATTCTGCTGAGCCTGTTGAATGACATCATCATTTTCCCAGGTCAGCTCTACAGAAATACAGGAACCAGAACGGTAAGTCATTGAATTTGCCAAAGAATATTACAGTCTAGGTTGCCTGGAATTGAGATGTTGGAGGTGACTGAAGATATGACAAATTTGGATGATTCTTCGAAAGCTAGTTGAACTGCTAGCAGATCACTATGAGTAGAATGTGCAGAATGTGCACGAGTGTAGTTTACTTTCTTCTTACAGTACGGTACTGTAAGAAGATTGCCCCCACACCAGAGTCTGAAGCATTGACCTTTACAACAAACTATTAATGGGGGTGAAGGCTTGGGGTGAAGGTTTTCTCCTGAAAACCTTCTTGAAACAGAAGTGAAGGTGATATAGATCCTTGAAAACAATCATAGTATTGTCAAGGTAAAACAAAAACAAAAAACAACCACATTCAGGAAATTTCTGAAGACCTCATTAAATAAGGCTTAGAATACTGCAGCCACATTTGTTAGACCAAAAGATATTACCAAGTACTCAAAGTGTCCTCGTGTTTATCAAAAACGTATTTTCACTTCTTGTTCCTCTAGTGATCTGATTTAGTCAAATACATGGTCTAAGAGTTTTATCTTTATTCTCAACAAAAAGCCAGCTATTGGTCATAGTCCTACTGAGGATCAGAGAAAGATTAGGTGACTCACATTCAGCAGGCCCAGAGACTGAGTTAGCAGGGCTCATTATAAGCGGTTTGACTGGAAAAACAAACTTCAACTTAGTTCTTTCTTCCGACCAACTTATATGTGGGTTGTGTCCTTCTAGCCAGGGATTTTCTAGGATCAGATTTATGAGGTGCAGAAAAAACAAAGAACTCTGCGTACTCAGCGTGGTTTCCATAGATAATCAAATGAATGGGCTCAGTCTGATGTGTAATGGTGGCCAGCTGTTGTCTGTTTAGGGCAAAGATTGAAAGATGAGTGGTTAATAGTTTGGTGGAGATTCCCAGTTGATGAGCTAGCTTTGTTCTACACCAGAGTCAGCAAGGATTTCAGAGAGAGTGCTCTGCTTAAAGTAGATAGTTGCAGGCAGTGATCAGCGAAGAAATAACTTAGCCCTGGGAACACCAACAAGTATCCCAACCTCTACTGCAGGCTGTTCTGTTTTGGCTGCACTGGAAAGCTGTCCACAGTAAAGCAACACCTTAGCCTCAAACCATCTGTCTCTCTGTCAGGGATAGTTTTGCTCAGTTGAGCTACATCAACACATCTGGATTTTCTCAGCAGGGTGACTGAAAAAGCAGTGGTCGTTGTTCAGGATTTACTTTTTGTTTTCTTTTCACAGGCTCTTACCCTAAGATGACTGACAGCTTTAAATGATAGGGAAAATAATGCAACTATAAAAGATGGTTCATCACAAGTAACTGAGCCTGAGATCTCTGGATTGGGTGAGTTCTTTTAAAAAGAAAGTAAAAACTCATCTTTTTAACCTTTTGGCTGACTTTTTGTTTTGATGTTTTAGCATTTTTATTGTGAAGCATTTTGTAATATTTATTCTGAAAGCTCTACATGTAATTTACCTTTACTTTAATCAATGTTTCTTTAACCATAATAAGAGAAAACAAATGTTGTATAATTCTCAATCATGGTTACTTCGGGAAGCTGTGAACATGTGGGCTTTACCATGTTGCATAGTTAATTTCACTCTCTATTAAAATAAAGTAAAAAAAAAAAAAAAGAGTAAACAACAAAGTTCTTTAAATCAGTCATTCAGCAAGACCATAAAAATGTGTAACAAATTTTTTTGACAAGATACAGCAAGCATGGCATGGTAACAACAACTGTGTGCCATCAGAGTAGATGTACTGATAATCCAAGTTTAATTCAACTTTGCAGCATATGAGTCTCCTATCCTTACCTGTGGCATTGCCTTGTGTGATTTTCCACCTTAATTCAAATTATTTGAGTGTTTCCTAAAACTACAACAACAAAAACAACAATAAGGCAGTCTGTTTATTTGTAAATGTTATCTTAATTAATAATAAAACAAAGCACACTAAAAGTGAGGGCTTGACATTAATTGACATTGTTATAGTTATGTAATTAAAAAAAAAAACACCTTTATCTTTAGATGCCACAGTCACAGTTGAAACAGTCGCCCTTAGTTTTTGTATAAGCAGTATTCACAGTCATACTGAAAACATTCTCCTCCTCTAATTTATGGTAAATTAGATAGCTGTGGGAACCGCAGCTGCATTAACCAAACAGGAAACACAGCAAACTGTGTATCAGACAACAACGTGGTTGACGGAAAAAACCACACATGAAATTATCACAAAATCTAAGCGTCAACCCCCCACTGTTCTTGTTTGTTTCTTCTTTGTTGGACTAAGTATTACCAAATACACTCATATGTTAAAGCATTTAGTCTGGTCTAAAGTTTTGTTTTAACTTAGGTGTAGATAATATTGTTTTATCCTTGCATACCTGTTTCAATCTGCAAAAAGCAGTTTTGTTTTTCAGATTTGACTGCATCTCCCTCTTTATCACCACATGAATATTCTTACAGTCTATGTACCTCTATGAACACAGAGGCTTCAACATCCTGACCTCAGCCAGTCCTGCTGTTTTGCATCACAAACACACCCATTTTATTCTTTATTCTTTATTAGCATTTAATACTTTGGCAAACAGCAGAATTTTTTGGTATTATCTGCAAATATTTCTTCGGCTTTTGGTGGGCAGATAAGCCTTAAAACTGTCTCATTGCTTTTCTTAGAAGAAACACTTGTGACCGCTTCCTTTTTTACAGGTTTACATTAAAATAACTTTCTCTTAAATTTTAATGGATTACACTTTATCATAACTTTATGTTTATGGTTTAAAAAAAAACCACATGTATATATCTGTAAATTCCCCTCACCCCTGCAGGCGGTCTAGCTGTCAAGCTCGGGTCCTCTACTAGAGGCCTGGGAGCTTGAGGGTCCTGCACAGTATCTTAGCTGTTCCTAGGACTGCACTCCTCTGACAGAGATCTCAGATGTTGTTCCTGGGATCTGCTGGAGTCACTCGCCTAGCTTGGGAGATTTTTGAACGGGAGCTTTAATTGTTTGTGACTTTAGCTTTATAAAAGTAGCCTTACTGTATTCCCTACTCAACTTATTTTATATTTGACTTTCAGAAACATACAGATTTATGGGGTACTTTGCAGGATATATCAAGCTAACACTTTCTGACTGGAGGATATATTTCTAACATTTCCTCCACCCAATCATCTGGCTTATCGCCTCTCAAAAATGTAAAACTAAGAGATGAAAGATATCGTCACAACAAATCACTGTTCATGTTTGGACGACTTTACATTACATCAAAATCCAGTCTGCTGAAAAAGACTAGAGGTTAAAAAAATTTGAACTTGGTGGGGCAAAAAAAGGTCAAAAACAAAAAAAAAAAAAAAAAACAAAAAAAGAACTGGAGAAAAAAGAGAGGAACACAGTATGATGCAACACGACAGACAAATTGAGACTATAAAGTCACATGACGTAATGAAGGAATTAGAAACAGGAGGGAAACTAAACACAGTTGAACACAACAAAGGTAAACAACAGTCAGGAAATAAAACTAAACACAATGCATGGGAGACCAATAAAAAAAGGAACTAAACAAAAACAATGAAGATCAGTGAACTTAACACAGGATAAAGAGATCAAATAAACTCTAATGCAAGTAGAAGCTGGAACTAAGAGCTAAAGACTAAAAATACTAAAGAAAACTCTTCAATATAAAGTAGTACGTTCACTCTGTTAAAATACAGGATAAGCTCAATCATGGTGATGTCATCCTGGGGAAGAATAGGTTGTTTTTTGTTTTTGCATGACTTTTTCAATCTTTGAAAGTAGAGTCATTTATCTTTTATAGTGTGCTTTTAATTTTTTATAGCTACGAGTGTTATTGCATGCTTTTATTGTGAATTTTGTTTTTAGTTTATGTTCCCCAGGACCCCCCCACCCTGACTACTAATTTTCCTCACCTGGGAGAGGTCATGCCATGGAATGAACCCGCCATTAACCAATCAAGGTGAGCCTTTCAGCCACCAAAGACCAATAAGAGGGTCTGGTGGTACGGATGGTCAGTCCTGGTAGCAGCCATGAAAACAGCAGTAATGGACAGAAAGAATCAACCATGATGATGATGATGATGATGATGACGATGATGACGATGATGACGTGGCCATGGAGACACAGGCAGATGTTATTGAGGGAGGTGAAGCAGAGGGACACCTTTGAGTGGAGCGGCTGGACGTGCCAGGAGATCGTTTTGGTTTCGGCTAGTGTTGCGAAAAGCTAACGGCTGCTGACAAGTGACGAACAGTGGCAGGCAGAGTTCTGAGCTCTGTACCATCTACTGACTAAATCTCAATTGTCGGGTCAAGTACCGACCCAGCCAGACAATTTTTATATTTTGTTCCTGTATATTAATTTTTATGCCCCCTGGTCATGGCTGTTTTTAATTGTTTTTATTGTAAATAAATAAATTTTTTAGCTTTCTTAAAAAGCGCCTCTATTGCTTCTTGGTTAAACACTGCTCTCCACTCAGTCACAAGGATCTTCCTTCTTATTGGGACTTTTCCTTCTACATGAAATTGAAATCAAGACAAATACAAAGGAGTCGGTAACATTTTGGTGTCACTTTATCTTTTTACAAAGACATTTCTATAAATTTGGAGTTTACCTGGGGATTTTTAGTACCGTTCTAGCTTCTGTTTTCATTCTGCCTGTAGTGCTAATTTTATTCACCAGTAACATTTGAAAAGGTTGTGGTTGCATTCAGGGAGACTGTATAATATGTGTAGTATGATATTTGAAAAAATGCAATCAAAAAACTGTAATTTTCTGACAACATTTTGTGAATTCAGTCAGCTTTGACTGAATTTATTATATTTAACCAACGATTTGCTTCATTTTAAAAAAGTAAATCACTTTACCTTCAACATTTGTATCTTGAACTCCAGTAAGTTTAAGATACAAATGTCTAAACCTTTCACAGAAAACTATAACAAAAAAGGCAATCTTTTAATTATAAATTAGGTCTTAAGTCCTCATAAAACAGAATCTACAAGGAGGGGTTGGGATTCATTCCCATGTAAACTCAGTTAATAGTAGATATATATTTATCTTTATGTAGATGCTGGACCATTTGTATTATAGGTTGTCTTTTTTTAGGTGTTGTTTTGCTCAACTGAATTAAAACAATGAAGCTGGCCTTGATGTTCATGCACACTGTATTTTACACTTTTATTGTAAACATTCACTTCCTCTTATTTACGGTAAACCAGATAGCTGTGGCAAATACAGCTGCATTAACCAAACAGGAAATGGCACACTGTGTATCAGACAACAACATGGCTGACTGAGGCAACCACAAGTTAAATTAGCCCCTCCTTTTCTTCTTTATTCTTTGTTGGACTAAATGTTCAAACACTGAATTGGTTTTCAAGTTTTGTTTTAATTTATGCACAGATAATATTTTACTCCTGCATACCTGTTTTAATCTTCGAAAAGCACTTTTGTCCAGATTAGTGGTTGTTTGATGATCACTCGGATCTGAATGAAGCTCCTTCCTGTTGTTTTTTCACTGCACGAATGTTATTATCTTCTATGTAGTTCTGCAGACGGCTCCTCATGCTGAAGCTTTGGCATCCTGACATCAGAATTGGTCGAAAGAAAGGCATTTGTCCTGTAAAATTTATTTTTTACTTGAGCTTTGTGAAACGACAGAAAAAAATCTCTTTGTCTTATTGCAGATAATTCCTTTGGTAGACAGATGAGACTTAAGACTCTAAATATTTGTTCTATTTCTGTAAATTAAACATGGAGTTATTTATACAAAACAACTTTCTGTTAAATTTAAAAGTTTTGTAATTTAAAGGAATGCGATTTGACTTGAACACTTTTAGCTTCCTTTCATTTAAAACTATAAAACCAATTACTTTCAGCATCATCAAGGTCACTAAAGAGCCACCCACCCCATTTGTGTCTGTGGAGTTTTTTCTTTTTTAAATAGATGTGGTTTCCATAGATTGACAATTTGATTATACTTTTTCCCACTGCACAAACTACATAATACATTTTGGCATTGAAATATTTCAAACACCAGAGAGAAATTAACAGACTGAAACTGTTTTTCCCAATAAACATATAAAGTGACACCTATGATTTTTCAGGTAATACATTTTGTAAATTCAAGATCAGAAAAACAAGAGATTTCACTGGTTATGTTGTTGTTTTAGCACAATTATATTTTATTTGTCAGATTTCTGTAAGGGAGTTTCAAATGTAAATTTAGAAACACTACCTTTTAAAAATAGCATCATTTAAGCCCATGTGTCTCCTTGTAATTGTGTTCTAGGCTAAGGCTCAGCTGAAAGTGTACAGTCACTTCTGATTTGTCAAACTAAAGAAAAAAAATTGTCAAGGACAAAAGCAACATAGCTTGCTAACCTATTAATATCTTAGTACACTCTTAGGCTCTCCAGCTTAACACAACAAAAAGGAAGAGGCCGCCACCTTGTGGTGCTTTTCTGCAATTATGCTTTAATTCACAAAGGAAGGAGGTGCTGAAAGGGGAGAACCTAATGGGGCTTTTGAAAAATTCTGAGAGCTGTTCATTAAAGTTGGAAGTAAGTTAATGTTGCAGAAAGATTTATAAGGAAATCGGTGAAGGAAATGGGTGACTTCTGTTTAGGATCAGCTAATGCCTGATATGACCACAGGTTCCTTCATCACTATGTCCCCCCCCCCCCCCCCTTTTTTTTTTTTCTTTCCTATGCATGGACATTCTATATGTAGCTTCTTTTGCATCCAGTATTTGTGTTTCATTCCTTGTGATTATATGATTTGATTATTGTTAATTCATGGTTTAGGTTCTCTTGTTTTCTGTGTCTTATATTCTTGGTACCTTGGATTTAGGTTTCTGTTACTTTGGCTTCCCCATGTCCCATGTCTCTTGTCTCCATGTTCCTTCTGCCTCCCCAGTCACTCTTGTCTTTTGTCACTCCTGTCACTGTGCCGCCGTGTTCTCTTTGTTCAGTGTCAAGTCTGCGTCTCTGTGTTATACTTCCTGTTTTACTTTGATGGTCCCTTGTCTCATGTCAGTGTTGCTAGTTTTGCTTCCCCTTGGTGTTGTCATGTTTGATTACTTCCAGCTGTCCTCTCCTCCTGTGTCTCATTCCCTTGTTATCCTTCAGTGTATTTAAGCCCTGTGTTTTCCTTGCTCTTTGTTGTGGTGTACCCTCATTTTGCTGTGTGTTTTTCCTCTGTATTTCTTAGTTTCTAGTTCTTGAGTCCAGTTTTGTTCCTAGTTTCATTTTCAGATTTTGGTTTGTTTTTGTTAAGTGTATTTTATAAAAGGTTTGTTCAGCATTAACGCTGCTGTTTTTAGTTTTCATTCTGTGTCTGTGACTCCTGCAATCGGGTTCTATCCCGCCTGCCACACAGCACACCATGACAGCTCCAGTCTTTATTTTTGTGAAATATTTGGACTGAACCCCTCAGATCACTCTCTCTTTTTTGTCCCTTCAGTCTATTACAGTTTGTAAAGCTTTTTAACAAACAGACTATTTTTCAATATTTTTAATCATCTTATTGTAGTCAGTAAATCAAAGCCCCTTTTTAAATATTTATTGTTGTAACAGACCCGGAGCTTTGAGCATTTCTCTCAGTGGCCTGTTGTTGACAGCAATGTGCTGTCCAACTTGTACCAAACTATCATAGTTTTGTTTAAATCAGGTGACTTTAGAGACCATGTGATGAGTTTTATGTTTCAGCTCTTCATCACTAGGTTTCTTTTGTTGCTTGTTGATGGCTACCAAAATTATCTGGTTGAGGTGCAACTTGCTAAGGAACATTTAACCGCATATTAGTGGAGGTGTATATGTGTATATTTGAGTCTGAATGCATACTTTGATGTAGATTAGAGAAAATCCACCCAGTTCTTTGTTTTAAAGTCATTAAAGATGGATGCTGTACAATCGTTCCATGTTGGAAAAAGAACAGTTTGAAGAAATAATTAAAAGCCCCCAAATTAACACGATATTCATGCCAGTCATGAGTGTATGTAAACATGACCACAAATTCTAAAAAGAAGTCTTGGCACGGTGAGCTGTTGTCTATCCTCAGTCTTTTCAAAAATAAATAATTGTGAGAACTTCCTGTTTCAAAGTTTTGGAGAAATGCTGAAGGACGAATAGGAGATTTTTTTTTTCTGCTGCATGCTTTAACATTTGTTTTATTGTAACTGGATTCACATAAAACTACTTATTCTGAGTAACACTGAAGTCTCTTTATGTAGTTTAATTTAATTTTCTTACAGGCAAAATTTTCAGATATTGACCTGCAGCACCATCTGCCTCATCAGTGTTTGTTTTGACTCCAGGC
>NW_005187494.1:2429307-2431507 GCF_000239375.1 Pundamilia nyererei
TATTTTTTACATGTCTACTTAGATGGATAACATCACCTTTGGAGTGGGTGGCAGGGTATGGAGTGACACATCTGTGTCCAATGTAGTGGTGTGTGCAAGTATACCATCAATACTGACACAAATACAAGAAAACAGCCTTTGAATAGCTGTTCACTGTAGTGACCACTATGCGTAATAAGTAATAATTAATCATTCAGCAAGTTCAATTCTGACCTTGGAAAAGTGTCACACAGTTTAACTAGAGACAAAATGTTTGATACTGTATTGTATTAACCAAAAACATTTGAGCAGGCTGTGGCTGCATGCAGGAAAACAGCGTGAAGTCCGATATTTGAGAAAACAAACATCTGTCTTGTAGGTTTTCTTCATTTTTTTCCAGTTAAACTTAATCAGAACACTGAAACTATAAGTTGACCATGATGTTTGCACACAGTACTAAGTTGTTTTACTGTAAGCATTCTCTTCCTCTTATTTATGGTAAATCAGATAGTTGTGTCAAATGCTGCTGCATTAACAAAACAGGAAACATGACACACTGTGTATCAGAAAACAACATGGTTGACTGAGCTAACCACACGTTAAGTTATCACATAATCTTAAATAAGCACAGAAAGAGGTAGCCCCTCCTTTCTTTTGTGTTTCATCTTTGTTGGACTAAATTTGATCAGATAGAGAACATTTTAAACTCATATGGCAAAACACTGATTGCAAAATAACTTCCTGTTGACTTTGAAAGGTTGGGAGTTCAGCTTGAATAACAACTTTGATTTCCTTTGTTTTCAGCATCACTGAGGTCATTTAAGACCTTGATGATGCTGACTTGCTGTACCCATCTGTTCCATCTCTGTCTGTCTGTTTGCTTTTTTAAAAATTCACTGATGTACATTTGTTTTTTAAAACAAATTTAATCTTATTATATAATATTTGTTTTATTAAATATCATAATATTTGAAACACCATAGAGAAGTAAACACACATAAATGCACAATTTTAGAGCTAGAGTTTAGAGTTTTTGTAGTAGAATTTTTAGACACACACAAACACACACACTCACACACTCAAACATTACGTTACTTTTAACTGTTAGCTTTAATGTTGTGTTTATACTACGGTGCAAAGTCACTGACAGTTATTGTTTTATAGAAAGAATGCAGTACCATAAGTGAGTTCTGTTGTGCTGTCATTGACCCTTGAAGCACATTGTAGCACAAGCAAGTGTTTTAATAAAGAGCTCCCCCTACCAGCTTAGGGTTGAACACCAAGCTCCCAACTCTGTAGAGCTTCTTTGCTAACGTTCCTCTACATGCCACTATATCTATCTATCTATCTATCTATCTATCTAAACAGATGAAATAGTAACTGTAAAAGTTGGTAACTTCAACTCTGGAAATGAATACACTATGAGCCATTAAAAACACAACAATATTTTTGTATATATTTGATAAGATTTAATGGAGTATGGAGGACACACACACATTGCAGGCATCAGAGGTTTGGAGTTTCACAGTTTGACTTCCTTTAACATCAGTAGTGTGCGTGTCTAGTTTTGACTGCTAGGAGTGCCTGGACCCTGTGTGGCCTTGAGGTCACCACTTTGTTGATCCTCTAAGGCAGGGGTGTCAAACTCCAGGCCTCGAGGGCCGGCGTCCTGCAGGTTTTAGAGCTCACCCAAAGTCAACACACCTGAATCAAATGATTAGTTCATTAACAGGCTTCTGGAGAACTTCAAGACATGTTGAGGAGGTAATTTAGCCGTTTAAATGAGCTGTCTTGGATCAAGGACACATCTAAAACCTGCAGGACACTGGCCCTCTAGGCCTGGAGTTCGACACCTGTGCTCTTAAGGAATCTGATCCCACATGGCAGATACTGTATGTTATTGCACATGGTGAATATTGGGTGGGTGATCATACTGGCCAATGTGCAAAACCAGAATGTCCTGAAGGTGCACTATAGTATTCATTTTAGGCGAGTAAGGAGGCTGGTCTAATGGCCCGTTATTGTTTAGACAGTTGTAGGGCCATGGGAAGTTAACTAAAATACTGTTCCCGTGTATTTTCATATGTCTTATTTAATATTTGTTAGGTAAATTTTCACAGTCTTTAAACCTTGTGTTCAGTGGTGAGCCATAAATCTACAACTACCTTCTCTTTTCTGCAGATTCTGTCAGTTCTTCTCAAATGTCACAAAGGAGGCAAAA
>NW_005187494.1:2431527-2434500 GCF_000239375.1 Pundamilia nyererei
GTGACATTTGAATAAAATGTCTTCTTGGAAAAAAAAAGTGCCAGTACTATGGGGAAGTTTGCTACTTGCAGAGAGTGCAAGGGAACATGTTCTGTGACTGTTTGCTGAGGGTTGACTGAATGTTCAATCAACCCCCATCAAAAAATAAAATAAAATAAATAAATAATGAAAATAATAAAATAAAATAAATAGTGGCATAGCTTATGTATCTATTAATTTCTCTTACTAGTACACCCTTTTTTGTTTCAGCCTAACGCAACAAAAGGAGGATGGCACCACCTAGTGGCGCTATTCTGCAACTGTAATTGACAAGGAGGCATACAACTACGTTTTCTGTGATGTTATGTCAAAAACTGCATGTTCAACTGTTTAATACGACTTTTTAAGGCAGAATGAGATGGTGGGTCACTGTGGTGTCCAGTCTGGCCTCAGTCCAACACAAGAGACAAGAAGAGACCAATCTTTTCTTTTATATATTCTGTGATCATGACCTCCTGTCTTTCATAGTGAATGATTGGAAGTCAGCGGAAAAAATGGAAGTCAAATAGGAAAGATTGAAAGTCAGCCACCTCCTCTTCCTGTGTCTCCACTGCTCTTCCAGTGTCCTCTCCTTCTTATTTGAGAAGGAAACGGCGCTTCCTCACCTCTACCAGAATCTGTGGCTCCATCTGTGGCCCATTCCGGAGCATCAGAATACTGCTCTGGGGTAAGTGACAACAACTTTTCTCCTTATTATCTCCCCAAGCTGGAGAAAATGAAAAGAAAGACTGTTGATGTTTCCCAGCCTGCTAACCCAGAAACTCTCAACTCTTAAGGTCATTACATTTGCTTTGCTTGACTCACTTACAAAGACTGCTTATTATGTTCCCAAGCTCTCCACTTCTGAGGCTGTTGGAAGTGCTGCTAACCTGGTTCTGCCAGAGACTGAAACTATGTAATGGCCTACACAAAGACTTAGTTTGAGGCTCCAGCCAACCCCCGGCACTCTGAGGGCTGTGGACCAGTGCGGCCTCCTGCATCAACTGGGGGCTCAGCCGTGCCACCCCAGCCTCCTATATCAGCTTGTTTCCCGGTGTCTGCTGAGTTCTCAACGCTGCCACCTGCTGTGGGCTCCACACTGCCAGCGTCTTTGTTCGAGACTATGCCTGCTCTCTTGTGCTGAGAATCAGCCACCACCAGAGCCTGCTGTGTGCCCTGTGCAGCCCCACCCTGAGCCAGATTTTAGTGGGACCATATTTTTGGTCTTTTAGTACCAAACAGAATTGAAATCAATTAATCAGTGCACACTCTTGTACATGTGCATTTGAATGTGCACATGAAACTGGTCGCATGACACCCAATGCACACAATCACCACTCTGGTTCTTCTCATCAGTGCAGGTGAAACCTTAACTTTCCATGACTGGGGAGGATGGGGTAAAAAACCTCTCAGTGGTAGCACGGTGCATTTAAACATGCCTAAATCATTTTCAGCACTTTCAAAATTTTTGTACATACATAAATCTGTATATCTGCTGTGTATATACACACATGAAAAAAAATGGGCCCTTTAAAACTTGACTTTTAACTCCTACAGTAAAACCCATCACCCATGCTGAGAACCTGTTTCATGTGTTTACTTCCAGGCTGGAAATTGTAATCCACTATTATCAAGTTCTTCTAAAAGCTCACTGAAAAGCCTTCATTTGATCCAGAATGCTGCATCTTCCTCCCAGGTTTCTTTAATTCGGTCCTACAACCCTTGCTGCTTCTGGCCAAACATTAACTCAAAGGGAGAAAATCCCATGGAGGCCTGGGGAACCTCCCGCATTGCAAACAACAGAGGGTCTAACCAGCCATCCCAATTGCATTTGTCCTCGTGAATGAATTTATGAATCATGGACTTTAAATTCTGATTCAGCTGCTCCAACAGCCCATCCTCTGTGGTCTTCTGCCCACTTTACCATGATATCCAGGCCAGATGGTGGCAGTGGACCCATTCCGGTGTCTGCCAGGAGCCCTTCCACAAGCACTGCCATATCCAGCAGACGAGCTTCTCACTCTGTGGGACCGGGCTGCAGCCACCTGGCCACTGTGCTGTGCAGCTGCCTGGTGTAGGCAAAGGGCAGATCCTCTGACCCCATCCAATCTCCCTGGAAATTGCGGCAGTGGTCCGCTGGGGAGAGCCCCAGCCGTCTTAAACACCGGCCCTTGCTGTTGCCGGGAGGTTGAAGGCCACCACCATGAAACCAACCAATTTACATTAACTCAACCAATTCTGCATAAAAGAGTGGTCAAATATCAAACCACAATTATGACAGAAGGCTGGTGATGTTGCTCTTTTAGCACATAATACATGAATAAGAAAATCAGACACAGAATAATTATTAAAATGTATTTCATTATAAACAGTGTATATAGTATTTTTTTCATTAAACATTCCTGGATGTCTTTAAATGTTTGCAGCATATCGTCTGCTCATACTGTTGTTCCTGAACTGAAATTTAACCACACAGAATCAAAGCCGGTTTCTCACAAATACTTCTTTGTGGTACTTTGCAGGAATTATCAAACCAATACATTGGCCCCATCCCCACACAGTCGTCTCCATCGGGATCTTCTCCACTCAAATCATCTGCCTCTTGATCCTTCCAAAATGTCAACCTAAGGGATGAAGAACAAAAAGAGCAGTCACAGTAAAACGGGGTCACCCAAATGTCGCTAATAGATTGTCTGATTGTTGGATATCTTAGTGTCTTTTCCTTACACTATAAAGCACCTTTAAGGTGACTGTTATTGTGAATATATACATATATATATACACATCTATATCTATCTATCTATCTATCTATCTATCTATCTGAAATGTAATATATAATATAATGTAATTGGATTGAATCAAACCTTTCGTTCAGTGGTGAGCCGTCCACCCACAACCATTTGCCCTCTTCTGCTGAGCCTGTCAGGCCGATCCAGAAAAGGTCGTCGTATCCCG
>NW_005187494.1:2434520-2435925 GCF_000239375.1 Pundamilia nyererei
AGGATGATTTTCTTGTGGAGAAATAATAGCACTTTCCTCTGTGTTGCTCCCAGCCATCTTCACATTTGTAATATGGTTCAACTTTGAAGAAATTACATCAAAGACAGGCAGGTGGAAGAAATCATGTTTATGGTTGTAAGTATGAAAATATTTCCTGCTTAGGATGTTGTGAAAAAAACAAAAAAACAATGAGCAAAGTTTAATAATACTAATATTTTGTGTTAGTGATTAAATTCCAGAGGTCACAAACAAACAAAGGTTTAGTACAATGAGCAGGAGTCTCATATTCTTACCTGTGACATCAGTTTTTACAGTTACCTGCTTCAGTTCAAGGTTTCTGAGCATTTCCCTGGTTTTCAAAAGCTCAAACACTTATAAAAAAATACAAAAAAGAAAAAATGCAAATCAGTCAGTAACATTTTTGGTTTCATTTGCATTTAAGTTGCAGAGTCTATAGCCAAGGAGAAGATCTTTGTTACTAGAACTTCTCTTATGTCAGTAAATTTGTCCCAATTTTGATCACATTTGAGGAGGTTTTGGTAGCATGCAGGTAAAAAATATATCTATATAAACAGAGAGTAGAGTAACATGGCTACTGAACTGAACGCACAGCACAACCATTTAAAAACTGTTTCATGAACTGTATAGTAAAATGATGATTTTAAATGCTTTATTTCTAATTAAATATAGTTGTTATGTATATGGTATACTGAAAAGTCATATATTTAATTTGTTTAAAAACAAATGTCAGATATTCTTCTTCCACTGACGGCGACGGTGCAGCACACTAAGACTCATAAAGAAGAATATCTGAGCTTCAATTTAATTATGATTTTTAATTTATAGGTTACAAATAAAAATAATCAATTACATATATTTAACATATGATTTTCAAAAAAAACCATTGTGTTAAAATGCATAGTTCCACCTCAGAGTAAAACACATTTATGAATGACTTTCCCATACATCCAATTTATTAATGATGTTATAACTCAAAATTATGTAATGTTATGGATTTATTAACCTTAAATAAATAAATAATTAACTGTAATAAAGTGTTGGTTAAGATGCAGGTGATTAAGCAGGTGATTGTATAGCTCACTGGACTTTAACAGCTAAATTACTGTTAAAATTTATTTTCTTTTCAATTAAAATTCTGGAAAATTTGTCCTGAAGCCTGGATTTTAAAATAAAAGGATTAAATATGATGCAGATTAATTAAAAAGTCATAAGTTAAGGTTTTCTTCACAATTTTATAGTAAACATTCTGATAATCAATTTACAGTAGATCAGACACTTATCAGTAAAGCTACATGAATAGAACTACAAACTCACAGAGATAAGTTACCACGAGAGCCGATACCAGGAGAACACAGACAACCAGCACGGCCACTCTGAGCTTTAA
>NW_005187494.1:2441518-2443616 GCF_000239375.1 Pundamilia nyererei
ACTTTTAGCACATAATACATGAATAAGAAAATCAAGTGCAAAATAATGTGAATAATAATAATTCACATTTATTTCATTATAAACAGTGTCTATAATTTTTTTTTCTTTAAACATTTCTGAATGGAAGCTTTAAATGTTTGCAGCATTAGCTTTGGAAAAATTGTCTCAATGTGTCCTTTACTTCCACTGTTTTCTTTTTTTAATGCTGAACTGAATTTTAGACACACACAGCCACAGCTGCTTTCTCACAAATACTTCTAAGAGTTAATTTGCAGGAATAATCAAACCAAAACATTATCCCATTGTGCCCCATCATCGCACAGTCCTCTCCATCAGGATCTTCCACGGGCCAACTATTTGGCTCGTCACCGAACCAAAATGTCAACCTATGGGATGAAGAACAGAATGGGCATTAACTGTAAAAGTTAAAGTTGAACTTTGATTTTGAAAATGGACAAAGTCAGAATTTGTTGTGTGTACTGAATCAAACCTTTCATTCAGTGGTGACCCGTCCACCCACAGCCATCTGCCCTCTACTGCTGAGTCTGTCAGTCCGATCCAGAATTTTCCATTTTTTTTCTGCAATAATATCTAAACAGGAACATTTGATCAAATTATTTTATGAAACTTTCTGTTCCGGAATGATGAAACATGAGGGTGAGAACATGAACCTGCAGCAGTGTTTTATACCTGCTCCTCAATGCTGTCTATCTTAACCAGGTCTCCTCCTTTAGTGATACATTCAGTTCTGCTCTTCTTCCAAGAGGATGACTTGGTGGAGAAATAATAGCAATTTCCTCCATGTTGCTCCCAGCCATCTTCACATTTATAACATGAATCATCTTTGAAGAGATTACATCAAACACTTCAGTCAGACGGAAGAAATCACTGTTCACGACTTACTCCACAGTTACAATCTAACGTACTGTTTATATCAGTCCATCAATGTTTCTTTAATCAGAGGATAACAAATATATCAAAGAAAAAATATAAAACTTACTCATAGTTATATCAGGAAGTTGTGGGCTTGTAGTTTGTATTGGGCTGCACGGTTGTGTCACTGTTATAAAAAAGAGATAAAAAAAATTGATTTTCATCGATTTTTCAGGCAGGAGGATGGTCCTTGTGTCATGCAGCTGTACATTTGTTTACGCAATTGTTTCCTGCAGATACAAATGTGTTTAAAATTCATAACGTACTAATTTTTACTTCAGGCTCCGGGCATGTGGGCTGCACTGTACTACATGGTTTGATTTCAGGAGGTCTCTCTAAAAAACAAAAAACAAATTAAAAACAGGCTTAAAAACAACAATTATTCATCAGGATCAGTTATGAGAATCACCATAACCTAAATATTAAAATGTTGGGAAAAAAAATGCTAAGCAACATTTAATAATATTAATAATAATGTGTGTTATGTGATTAAATTCCAGAAGTCAGAAACAAAAGTTTAATACAAAATTACAGTGTAGTCTCATGTTCTTACCTGTGACATCAGCTTTTACAGTTTCCCGCTTCATCTCAAGGTTTCTGAGCATGTCCCTGGTTTTCAAAAGCTCCAACACTTATTAAAGCAAGAAAAAAAAGAAAAGACAAAAATCTATCAGTAATATTTTCGGTTTCACTTTATCTCTTTATCTACACTTGATTTTGCAGATTTCACAGCCAATGAGACGGTTGTTGTTACCATAACCTCTTATTTCAGTTCACCTGTAGTGTTGATTTATTCACATTTGAGCAGGCTTTGGTAGCATGCAGGTAAAGAATATGTGCATATAACCAGAGAGCAAAGTAACTTTTTTAATCTTAAAATCTTTGGCTACTTTAATATTTAATTTTTAATTGAATATAATTTTTTATATATATGCTAGCCTTAACATTTAATAAAGTTAATGTGTTAAAAATAAGAAGCTAGCTAGGCATTCTTCTTTCATCGACGGCTACAGGTGTGTTGCTTAAGATTCATGAAGAAGAATGTCTGAGTCACAGTTTAATTATGATTTTTAACTTAGCGTACAAATAAAAATAATAACATATTAATTACGACAAAAATCATGAGCTAAAAAGCATAGTTCCCCCACAGAGTAAAACACATTCA
>NW_005187494.1:2464376-2465644 GCF_000239375.1 Pundamilia nyererei
GATATCGTTATCGCCTGAAATGAAAAAAACATATCGTGATATGAAAAAATCTCATATCGCCCAGCTCTAACTTAGTGTATATGTACTCCTACATTTGATGAAAGTGATAAAAAATAGACAGCTCTGTCTCCCGTTATTCTGACATTTAACTAATTCAAAAGATATTTCAATATTTATCTAAAACAAAAGTTTACTCTAAATTGATGTTGTACAGTAAAAAAAAAAGTTCTTGTGTTTTCCATAAAGTGTATGTAAATATCTGGTTTCAACTGTGAATATACTGCTGTGTATTGAAATTCCTCTTGTTTTGCATAGAAATATACTGAACAACATACAAAGCATAATCAATAAAATAACATCTACCAGAGTTTTTTCTTTGAAAGAAGCCCCTTATGTCCATTCTTGTATATCAGTGCATTACTGAAACAGATTTATTTAGCTGTGGAGGGTAACACCTGAAAATATGAAATAAACACACATCAAAAAAGCTAAGACTCTCTAAAAAAACAGTATTGTTGTTGTTCAGCTTTTCATTTCGCCATTTGTTGATTCACTCGAAGAGCAAGTAACGTAATATGGGTCAAGTGATCAGTTTGATATCAATCTTTCGTGATTCACCGTCATATTTACATTATTTGTACAGTACGAATGATTTGCTTTGGTACCTGGTCAAACTTCAGTTCTCCTCTGTCTGCCTGGCTGCGTTTCTCCAACAGCGCACTTGCAGGCAGCAGCTCCCCCCGCCCCCTCGCTCAGTTGCTTGTTGTGTGAGCTCGGATCATACCAATATTAGGGGGAATTTAAGCACAGTCGTAAATTCCCACCGTGTGCATTATGTGCTTCGAATATTGTGTGTAGTTTTTGTTTTATACAGTTGTCAGTCAGGCATCTAACTATGAAACAAATTGCACTCCAAAAGACCCCGGGCTTCTGAAAAAACAACCTGGGCTTAAGTCCAGGAAACCACCCCCCCCTCCGCCACTGCTGAAACAGTTTTTCCAAATAAACATATAAAGAGACCATGATTTTTCAGGGAATACATTTTGTAAATTCAAGATCAGAAAAACAAGAGATTTCACTGGTTATGTTGCTGTCTTAGCACAATTATATTTTATTTGTCAGATTCAGATTTGTGTAAGGGAGTTTCAAATGTAGATAGATTTAGAAACGCTACCTTTTAAAAATAGCATCATCTCTGGGGACATCTCAGGCCCTCCAAGGTTTGGAGGCCTATCTCCCCCTACCACCACTTCCCCTGCCAGTGGCGG
>NW_005187494.1:2466533-2474177 GCF_000239375.1 Pundamilia nyererei
AAAAAAAAAAAAAAAAAAAAAAAAAAAAATAGCATCATTTAAGCCCATGTGTCTCCTTGTAATTGTGTTCTAGGCTATGGCTCAGCTGAAAGTGTACAGTCACTTCTGATTTGTCAAGCAACATAGCTTGCTAACCTATTAATCTCTTAGTAGTACACTCTTAGGATCTCCAGCTTAACACAACAAAAATGAAGAGGGCACCACCTTGTGGCGCTTTTCTGCAATTGTGCTTTAATTCACAAAGGAAGGAGGTGCTGATAGGGGAGAACCTAGTGAGAAATTCTAATGGGGATTTGGAAAAAATTCTGGGATGTTTTCACTGAAGTTGGAATTAAGTTAATGCTGCAGAAATATTTAGACGGAAATGGTGAATGAAATGGGTGACTTTGGTTTGGGTTTGATGGTGCCTGTCCAGATGTGCTAGCTACCAATTTCATAGGCACTAATTCACTTCCAATCCTATCAGAGATGCAAACGTTTGAACTGAGTACTGATAAAAAGCTAGATAGTCATTGTCATATTTAGATCATGGACATCCAATATTGATTTTCAGCTTTGTGCTTTCAGCACAGAGATTGCTTAAGTTTATCCAATTTGTTTTAATGATAATATATACTTTACCGGTCTTCTGAATTTAACATTGAGGAACTTTATTCTCAAATTGTTTCACAATCTGTAGATAGGTTATTAACGTAACATGGCAGTTTCACTACCTCACAAGATCAAAATCTTGATTGTTCTCATTTAAAATGATGTAAATGGTTCTATATTTCTTTTTTCTACATGGTTCTGTTTTAAAAACTGACTTGACATTCATTTTTTTAAAAACTTACTGCCAAATCATAATTGTCCTTTGGTCTAACTGTCTCAAACATGATTCAATAAATATTACCTTTTATAAAAATAAAGAAAGCTAATAAATATTGCTAAACACCTGAGCATAATTGTGTAAATGTCTATCAGTCACATTTATCCCTGTACATACATTCTAGAAGTGTATCATGTAAGTCTTGATACAGTTTGTAAAAACTGTGTTGTGGTGTGATGCTGTATTGTGTTTTCAAATTAGGCAAATCCTTTGTATGAAATACAATACTAAATATCAGTGGTGCATAGATGAGGGTAGATGTATGCATGAAATTGAAAACAATAGTGATCGTCCGTTTGAAGCTGAAGTTCTGGCATGTAACAAAAGAAAAAACAAGGCTTGGCTTGACTAAACAGTTATGTGATCTGTGACAGCCGAAGCATCATTCAGTACATCACTGCCTCAGTACCTGATTCAGTGGTTTACATAAGGAAGTGAATAGTCTGTGTGATATGGGTTTTTGTTGTTGTTGTTGTTTTTAAAAATTTTTTTTTGGTGATTTTGTGCGAGAGAGTGAACAACTGTAGAACATCTTTAGAGACATGGAGCCAGTGAGGAAGAGAGGGTGTCCTACCTACGCCCAATTTTTCCAGTTTTTCTTTTTTAAATTGAAAATGCAGTTTAATGTCTTATTGCACTCTGAAATAAATGCATAGTACAAATAAGCAATTGGGGTCAATAACCCCCCCTGAAAACAAATACACCTGAGCACACCAGTTATTAGCAGTTGGTGTGGTTTCTCTGGTGTGGTGTCATGGATTTGCTTCCTTTTTCAGCACAGGTAGGCGGGGCGGTGTGTCACGGGATGCTGGCACACCGGCGGTACATCATACATCATTTGATGGAGCGTTATTTAGGAGCAGCGCGACAGATGTCTTGTGTCGGAGTATTGTCGCCTCCCTGAGTGCCAGATCCATCACCCGCTTGCCTGTCAACTGCTGGTGAAGCCATATTTCCGGGATCACTGCAGAGATAAATCGCATCTTTACCTTCGCATCCCGGAGGTTCTCCCCCGAGGCTGTACTACCAGTGTGACAAATCCACCCTGCGTGCGCCGATTACCCCTTTCACTCCAAGTGCGTGTCAGCCCCCTTCCCTGGTTTCCCTCTTGTTTATTTATCACTGTACACAATCTCCCACCCTGTGTAAATAATCCAGACATTGTAAATAAAGAGCACTTTCTGCATTCCCTGCGTTTCTGTGTGCTCTGCCATAGAGTCCGTTCGTTGAGCCTAACACCCGTGGCATTCTTTCTACAATAGAAATCAAATATTCTTCAGAAAGTTCTTCGCATATCTGTTGCAGAAGTTCCCATAAATGTGTGGCACTTGTAGGTTGCTTTGCTTTTACTCTTCTGTCCAGTTCATCCCAAACCAGCTCGATGGGGTTTAAGTCTGGAGACTTTGCTGGCCACTCCATGTTTTCAAGCTTAACATCTGGTTCTGGCATAGCTTGGACTTATGTTTTGGGTCATTATCTTGCTGTAGGATAAGCCCCCGATCAACTAGGTGCATACCAGAGGGTATTGCATGACGCAGAATGCTGTGCTAGCCATTTTGGTTCAGGGTGCCTCTCGCTCTGTACAAGTCTGTACACTTCCTCCTACATGTTTGACATGCTTGCTTACTACGACCACTATTAAGCTGTGCGTGAAGCTGTTGTACTTTGAGCCGCCTATGCTGTTAACTCTCAATTGTTAATTACTACTTGCTCAATGGAATAAGTTTTCTGCAAAATTTTAAAGGATAAATAGAAGACTTTATCTTTAATGTAAACTGCATGCTTTAAAATGAGTTGCATTGTAATTGGATTCACTTAAAACTACTTATTTTGAATAATATTGAAATCTCGCTATGCAGTTAAATTTTTTGACAGGCAAATTTTTTGATGTCGACATGCAGCACCCTCTATTTGTGTTTCTGTTTTACTCAATTTTTTCATTTGTCTTTAGGTGTAGTACTTTTCTTTATTATTTATACACAAAATATCTACAGTTTCAAAAGATCATGCAGCAGGTAAAGGTATAATAACATCCCTGTAACTATTTAAGCGGCACAGAAAAACAGACTGAGGTCTTTTTATTCTTCACACATTTTCCAGGAAATTGTTTTTGTAAATTCTTAAAGATTATGAATAAAGAGAAAAAAATAAGGAATTCACAGGTATCATTGGTGCTTTAACCCATAATACATGAATAAGAAGATCAGGCACAAAAAAGTATTTCACATTTATTTGTTTGCAAACAGTATAGATAGATAGATATAGATAGATACAGTTTTTTCATTAAACATTTCTTAATGGAAACTTTAAATGTTTGCAGCATTAGCTTTAGAAAAATAGCTCATTGTGTCCTCTACTCTCACTGTTGTTCCTGAACTGAAGTGAGGACACACAGCAGCAGCAGGTTTCTCACAAATACTTCTTTCACGTGCTTTGCATGATTTATCAAACCAATACGTTGGCCCCATCCTCGCACAGTCCTCTCCATCAGAATCTTCCTCAGTCCAATCATCTGGCTCATGAAAGAACCAGAATGTCAACCTAATCGATTAAGAACAGAAAGAACAGCAACAGTGAAAGCTGTTAACTTTGATTGTGAAAATGACTAAAAATATTTTCAGAATTTGTTCAATTTTTTAATATGCCACTACTGCATGTCATGAAACGTGTCTCTTCTTTCCCACTGTTTGTGTTTCCCCCCCTGTCTCTCTGCCCTCCTCTCTTTTCTCCTACCTCCTCACTGTCACTGGCGGATAGAGGAGGTGGCTGATATCCAGAAATCCTACTAGTGGCTGGATAAAGCTGGACTGAAAGACAGCACAGAGGCACTATTCACAGCAGCACAGGAACAAGCTCTGAGCACAAGATCCATAGAGGCTGGGGTCTACCATACCAGGGCTGGAAAGTTCCAAGGTCAAAATGGGAGACACCCCCTAGGATGGTCGAGAATGAATCATGTAGGGCCTTCCAGATACAGACGGACAAAATGGACAAAATTGTGATGGCTAACCAACCGGACATGTGGTGGTAGACAAGCAGAAGAAGACGGCCGTAGTGATAGATGTAGCGGTTCCAAATGACAACAACATCAGGAAGAAGGAACACGATAAGCTTAAGAAGTACTAAGGGCACAGAGAAGAGCTGGAGAAGGTGCAGTGACTCCCAAGCTAGGCAAGTGGCTCCAAGTGGAGATCCAGAAGAGCGCAGTCCTTGGATCAGCTAAGATACTGGGCATGACCCTCAAGCTCCCAGGCCTCTGGTAGAGGAACTGAGGTTGAAGGATAGACTGCCCGCAGGGGTGAGTGGGGATTTTTAAAAAAATATATATGATACATATAATATAATATATAATACATTTTTTGAGTAATTTTGCACTTTTTTGTTTACTACATAATTTCATATGTGTGCATTCATAGTTTTGATCTCTTCAGTGAGAATCTACAATGTAAATCGTCATGAAAATAAAGAAAAAACATTAAATGAGAAGGTGTGTCCAAACTTTTGACTGTTTGTGTATGTAATATAATGTAATTGGATTTAATTAAACCTTTCATTCAGCGGTGAGCCATCCACCCACAACCATCTGCCCTCTTCTGCTGAGTCTGTCAGTCCAATCCAGAAATATCTTCTTATTTGTTCAATGGTTGTCCTCAAGAAATTCTAAACAGGAAAATTTGATTAAATTACTTTGTGAAACTTCCCATCTTTGGATGAAATATGAGTTTGAGATCATGAACCTGCAGAAATGTTTTATACCTGCTCCTCACTGCTGTCTATTTTAACCAGGTCTCCTCCTTGAGTTCTACATTCAGTTCTGCTTGCATTCCAGGATGATTTTCTTGTGGAGAAAAAATAGCAATTTTCTCCATGTTGCTTCCAGCCATCTTCACATTCATAACATGGATCATCTTTGAGGGGAATACATTAAAGACTTCAGTCGTGTGGAAGAAAACATGTTCATTTTTATGTATTAGGAGACTGGCCTGCAGTTAAAATCTAACATACTGATTCTGTCAGTCCATCATTGTTTCTTTAATCGGAGGATTAACAAAAACATTTCAGTTGCAAAATATAAAACTTACTTGTAGTTATTTCAGAAGGTTGTGGGGTTGTAGTCGGTATCGTGGTGTATGATTGTGTTACTGGTATGGATAAGAGATAAAAACATTTTTGTTAAAATTTCAGCAAGATCATCTATTTTTTATTTGGCTGCAAGACAATTCTCCTTTTATCCCCTTTCCTTAATCAGAGGATAAAACAATGTGTCAAAAACAAAACAAAATCTAAAACTTACTGGTGGTTATTTCAGTAGGTTGTGGGGTTGTTGGCTGTATTATGTTGCACGGCTGTGTTACTGTTTTGAAAAAGAAATAAAAAAAATAATTGATTTTCATTAAGTTTTCAGCATGCTGCTCCTTGGGTCCTGTAGCTATATATTTTTATATATTATATATAATTTCATATTTTTATTTATTTGCTTATTAAATCTCTTTTGGCAATTCATAACGTACTAATTTTTACTTCAGGCTCTCAACCATGTGCACTGTACTACATGGTTTGATTTCAGGCAGTCTCTCTAAAAAAACAATACAAAGAGAAAGATTAGGATTAAAAAAAAGAATAGCAATTATTCATCAGGATCAATAACAAGTATGAAAATGTTTCCTGCTCAAAATCTTAGGAAAAAACAATAAGCAAAATTTAATAATATTATATGTGTTACGTGATTAAATGAAAGAGTTTAGTATAAAATTAGATTACTGGAGTCTTATATTCTTACCTGTGACATCGGCTTTTATGGTTTTCTGCTTCAGTTCAAGATTTCTGAGCATTTCCCTGGTTTTCAAAAGCTCAAACACTTATTAAAAAAAAAATAAGAAAAAATTAAAATAGTAATATTTTTGGTTTCACTTAATCTCTATGAAGTGTATTTGCATTTGTATCTGTAGAGTCTATAGCCAATGAGAAGATCTTCGTTACCAGAACCTTTCTGATGTCATTGTGAAATGAATGCATAGCGCGACCACTTATAAAGTGTTTTATGATTTAACTGAAAAGTAAAACAATGCTTTTAAATGCTTTCTTTTTAATTGAATATAATTTCATTAAAAATCATAATAAAATCATAAAATCATAATTAATCTGCAAGTAATCAACTAATATATAGATATGACTTTGCCATTCATCCAATTATTTATTATGTCATTACTCAAATTATGACATGTTATGAATTTATATCAGGTTTTCTTAACCATAATAAATCAATAATTGACTGCTATAAACTGACTGCATGTGTTGCATAAGACAGAAGCAAGGACTCGACACTGAGTGTTATAGGAAAGCAGGTGATAATATAGCTCACTGACCTTTGTTAAGAGCTAAAATACTTTCAAAAATTCTTTTTATATTTAGTTAAAGTAGTGGACAGATTTGTTCTGAAGCCTGTTAGAACTTTAAAATATAAGTATTTCATATGATGCAGATGAATTAAAAGGTCATAAGTTGAGTTTCTTTTAAAATTTTTAATATAAACTTTCTGATTCTCATTTAATTTATGATAAATCAGACGCTTATTTAAGTAAAGACATATATACAAAACGACAAACTCACAGAGATAGGTTACCACGAGTGCCGATACCAGGAGAACACAGACAACCAGCACGGCCACTCTGAGCTTTAACGCATTGTTTGATTTTGCATGTTGAGAGTGAAGAGCTTCACCTGATTCAGAGGAGACAGAAAGTGAACACACAAGTACATAAACGTTTAATAAATAGTTCAAACTCTAGTGCAGTTGAGGACAGATGTAAAGATATTTCACCGCTTAATATAATTTCACTGTTTGTCTACTATATAAGTTTAAAACAGGTGAGAACCACAGCTGGATTAGACCAATGGGAAACATGACACACTGTATATTAGACAGCAAAACGGCTGACTAATTTCTTTCTTCATAAATTTCTTCATAAGGTTTTTCATATTTTCATGTGACAAAGCCCTGCTTGAGATATTTTAACTATAAGAGTATTGTTTAATTTCAGTAGCTGTTACGTTCTATGAAAAGAGCATTGTTCACAAAAAGTGTAGCTTTTTCTCCTCCCTGTTGATTTACCACCACATTAATGTTCTTACCTTCTATGTATTTCTGTGGACGGCTCATCATGCTGAGGCTTCAAGCTCCTGACTTCAGAGTTAGTCCACCTGTGTTTCACAATAAAAAACAAAAAGAAACTGGTGCTTATTATTTAATCAGTTCCTTCAATATTTACTGAAAATTTAGCATCAAGATTCACCTCTGCGACCCTCACCTCAGGCTTTTCAAAAAGAAGTGAGGCACTTTTCACAGTTCTCTGTTAAAAAAACCCAACTTCCTGATGACTTTAAAGGATGGGAGGGTCGCAGCTCATCTATTTCAAGACAAATTCAAACAGATACTAGAGCAGAAAAAAAATATTACCGTCAATGACGCTTCTCATTGAAGTTAAAAAACCTGCTTAAAAGTAATGAGCTGTACGAAAACTCATTTCAAACATTTGTTTAGCTGCAAGTATTAGAAATATTATCATTAACACATCAATAGTTGTGTTTATTTACCTTAAATACAACATTAAAATGTAAAAAACAAAGTGATCATACAGAGATCATACAAATCCACTATTCTTAAAATCAAAAATTCTAAAATTCACAGATCTGGTTCATTTTCTCACTGCACAAATTATATATAAAGCAATAAATAACCTGCTTCCTGACAATATTCTAAAAATGTTTTCTAAAAG
>NW_005187494.1:2475209-2476043 GCF_000239375.1 Pundamilia nyererei
GAAACATTTTGTTATCTGATCAAGTGACGTGAGAAAAAGTCAGTCCCTTCACTGCTGCTTTTAGTTTAGATAAAACTTTATTAATCCCCCGGGTGGGTTACTCCGGGAAATTCAGTTCAGTTCACTTTTCGCCTCATTATTAACACTTGACTGATTCTATTCTTTCTTTAAATTTCACCAAGTATTCTTAAAACACTGAAAGTGGCCTCCAGTTTGCTGGCACTTAAATAAAACTTCCTAGTCTCACTGACAAAAAAAATAAAATAAAATTGTACAGAAAGCAAATTCATAGAATCAGTGGCTAATCCTCGTACATGTCTTAGGATTGTGGAGGAAGAGAAAATGCAAATTTCACAGTGAAAGGCCCAGGAAGGTTTGAGCCCAGAATGTTGTTGATGTGAGGCAACAGTGCTAAACACTGCACCACCATGCCAACTAAGTTTTATGCAGATAAAAATATTTTACTCCAGGATACATGTTTTTCTTCTATTCTGGGAAGTTTTGTTCAGACTGGTGGTTGTTTGATGATCAACACTCACGTCTCACTGAAGCTCTGTTTTTCTTCACCTTCGTGTTGATGAATTTAAAGGACTGAGAGTTCCTCGTGCTTAAATAGTTAAATTTTCCTTAAATTCACATCAATGAAACATTCTGTCATTTTAGGATATAGATAATTTGTTGGTCAATAAGCTGATATCTTTTAGACATCTGGTATATTTAGCTTAGATTAAGAGCAGGGATCGTTTACTGAGAAAAGTATGACAGTGTTCACTGAAACCACACAGTAAATCATCTTCGTATGAACTGTTCTTGTGTGGAAACGTGTGAGAGTAA
>NW_005187494.1:2478349-2482706 GCF_000239375.1 Pundamilia nyererei
TATCGCTTTATCACCTCTTCAGGTTGTAAATCGTGTTTTTAAAAAGTAACTAAGTAACTAAGTAATTAATTACTTTTGAAAATAAGTAATCAGTAAAGTAACAGGATTACTTTTTGGGGGAAGTAATCAGTAATTAGTTACTTATTACTTTTTTCAAGTAACTTGACCAACACTGGTGGACATGTACTGTATTACTGTAATACTACAGCCAAAACAGGGCTTGGATATTCATGTAAGATCAGCTGTTGTGAACGTTGTAAATGAGAGTTTAGATGTCTGAAAAAATCCACCTTCGATCCAGCATTGCAGCTTTGGAGTTTCACAGGTTTACCTTTCTGTTTGTTTCTTCCCTCTCTGTGATGTCTTTGCTTAAATGCTGATTCAAAAAAGTGTAAGACAAAAAACAAAGAAATCAATCAACAACAAACTAAAAGACATGAAGATTTTTGAATTCCTTAAGTTAAAAAACTTTTTATTTCAGGAGACTGTGGACATGTGGACTATACTGTTCTTCACACTTAGAACATGCCTCATCTTTGAAGATGTTAGAGCACAAAATTTCAGTCACGTGGAAGGAAGAACTGTGCATGTTTGTATGATTTGGATGTGACAGGAAATGCACACCATTAAAGCACTTCGCTCTCACACTGCAGGCCTACTTGTTGTTCCTAGAGTATTTAAAAGTAGAATGGGAGGGAGAGCCTTCCAGTTTGGATTCGGGAGACAGACACTATCTCTACTTTTAAGATTAGGCTTAAAACACTATGTGTTAATAGACCTCACTGCATTGAATTGTCCTTGTTATTAATCTCTGTCTTTTATCAATTTTTCAACAGGTTCATCCAGTTTGTTTGTTTGTAAACCACCAAAGTTATAAAAATCTTCATGATGGTTCCATAAACAAGGTTGGATTAACATCCAGCTGAGGGAAGCTGAGTTCCAGTCTCTCTGCTTACCTGTGAGATTTTTAACACGTTCACACTTCTTTTTGAGATCTTCCAGAACTTTTAGCATTTCCTTTGTTCTTACGTGTTCAAAAGCTGATTAAAGAAAATCAAAAGTTCATGTTAGTCGACAGCTGTGCTAAGAAAGAGTAAAACAGCTCAAACACCAAACACTGACACTTTAAAAAAAAAATTCCACAGAAATCCCTGATTTTGCCCCTTGTTGCAGGTATAAAAAGTAAATGATAAAGCTGTGCGCTCAGAATTTATGTTCAAATTGCTGTATTCACACCATTACTGTAAGTATTCTCCTCATAATTAAATAAAATAAAACTCACAGAGACGATAAATCACAATGAAAGCAACTGCCAGGAGGGAACCGAGAACCAGCAGGGCAACTTTCTCTGAGGTGACCTTTGACCCTCTTTTTGATTTTGCATGTTGAGAGTCGGGATCTTCACCTGATGAAGATTTACAGGAAACACAGATGTGCAGAACAATATAATAACCAAATGCTATGCCAGCTTTTTGTAAATCACTTTAAAACAACCACAATGGACCAAAGTGCTGTACAAAAGAATAATTATATAAAAACACAACTGTGAGACATGATGCCACCAGACTCCAAACAGCTCCTCTGACATCACGTCAACAGTTTTACACAAAGTTTCTGCAAAGTTTCTAATGTGGTTTAAAAGTTGCTTAAACAATCTTTCTTACAAGGACAGGAAAACCACAGTTCAGTAAACGAACGTGTTTATCTTATATTTCTGGCAATACTTCACCTTAGAGAGACAGTTTACCCTGAAAATAAGTACAGGCTACATATTTTTCCTCCAGCCTGTAGTAATATGTATACATGGTATGAATTTATATTTTGTAAATTTATTATTTGTATGAATGACCAGATCCTAGTATTATTCATAGAAATGTAATTAATGGTTGTCATACACTGCAATACAGTTAGGTGCATATACCAAACCTCTAGTGCAGAGAATCACAGCTACATTAGACCAACAGGAAATATGACTCTTTCTTTCTTTCATAAACCTTCATGAAGCTTTATTTCTGTCTGTTTCTCAGTTGGATGTTAATGTATTAAAACATACGTAGCCTCCAGTTTGGCTTCAATATGAAAGGACCACTCGGATCTGATTAGCTGATTTACCACCATATTTAATGTTCTTACCTTCTATGTAGCTCTGTGGACGGCTCGTCATGCTGACGCTTCAAGATCCTGACTTCAGACTTAGTCACTATCTCTGAATCACAAAAATACAACAACCTGGTGTTATTCCTCCTGTATCTTTATTCCTGAACATCAAACGTCAATATTGAACGTCAAATAACCTTGTGAACATCAAGACACACACTAAAGCTCATCCACCCCTCACTGGTTTGGCCTTTCAGGAAAAAAAAGAAAAAGAAAAGAACTGCAACTCTTACAACACTTCCTGCTGAAATGTGGAGATGATTTCTCATTTTATTCTGATTAACAAATAATTTCCTTTGACTTGAAATGAGGTCATAGATGATATTTTCCTCTGTTTTCATTTATTTAAGTTAAAGATTGGTTTTATTTTCATAGATGTGGACATGTAAGGAGTTATTTTGTACCTCTATTCTGAGCACATGTAAAAAAAAAAAAAGAATTTTTGCATACAAGTCTATGATTGGTTGGTCTTGTGGCACACTCATGATGGCGCACAGATAGTTGAGCGCACAGGGTGCAGAGATGTTGAGAGCAGGAGCGACACACTGAGAGCAGGTCCGCAAATGGCTGTCAGCACACAGAGCAGAGATGTGAGCAAGAGCAAATGCCAACAACTGAGCGAGAGGGCTGTTATTGTCTGTGTATAATAGCAAACACTGAAATACATTTCTTGCACGCTGCAATGAATTTTCTTCGCTCAAAATAATTTTCTCCTCAAAATGCAACATTTGCGCTTGCAAATTTCTTTTAATATGCGCTCAGAATAGAGGCACAAAAATAACACCATAGTACAGGAGTTTGAGTTCCAGACAGGGAAGCTGGCCAAACTAGAAGACACAGATCTGTGCTGATTTATTATTCAGTAAAGGGCGGATGCAAATATTGCAAAGTTCTGGACTGCATCAATATCAATTTTTTCAGTCTTCTTTAAATTTTGTAAGTAAATCACCAGCATGCTGACATTTTTACACACACACACACACACACACACACACACACACAAACCAATAATATCATTAGCATCATTCTAGCTGTTGGTCTGACAGTTTTCCCGGTTTGCAGTGTGAGTAATAAAAAAGTTCACATGCTGTAAACTATGAGAAATTAAAACTTTGTTACAGATGCGGGAGGAATCCCATACAGGCAGAAAGAGAAGATGCAATCCCTCAAGCAGTAGCGGTTTTTGATACGGGCGAAACGGGCGGATGCCCGGGGCGGCATCGTGGTGGGGGGCGCCATCACGGGTATCGACAAAAAACAAAACAAAAAAATGCTAGTACTCGTGCTGCCCCGACGTCATGCGCAGAGTGGGAATGTCGTAGGCACCGATCGGTTTCTATCGCCCGTTTTTTGGGAGTAAGGGCGCCCTTCGTTTGCGAGTTGCGCCTGCTGCTTGCAGCACAGGGAGGAGAGTGCGGGGCGGCGGGGGATTCTCTGGCTGGCTGGAGCAGCATCTAATAACCAACTTGCAAAATAAAACAAAATAAAAACAAACCAAAAAACACGAAAACACCAGACATCATGATACAGACTTATAATTTGCACCGATCTCCAAAAAGTTGATTCTGTTCATCTGGACGTAGCGTTTTGTGGGAGAAACTCTCATCCACGTGACTTCTTCAGTCTTTGCACCGAAAATTTGCACCGATGTTTTTTCGAAATTCTATACGCGAAAAGTGAGCGCGAGAGCCCTCAGTGCGCCTGCTCGCTGCTGAAGTCAAAGTAAACTTTATTGTCATCTCCGATACATACAGTCCAGCATAGAGAGACGAGACGACGAGGCTCCAGTTACAGCAGTGCAAGTAAACAAACAATAAATACAAGAACAGTAAGAAAATAAATATACACTTTTGGACTCGGGGTAAAGGATCAATAACAATTGAAAATTTATAATTTACAGTTTGATGATTTAAAGTCTCACACACAACCATCGAAAGGGGAGGGGGCCCGGCTGCTTCCAAATAGAGCACATTTCATTCATAATGTTGTAAATTCAAGCCCATTATGTATTCATGATTTGAATCATCATGTAGCAATTTCAAATATCCAGTGGCCTTGAGGTTTCCATTGATGAAGAATGGACCCACTATCGCTGTACCCCATATACCACACCAAACCATCACTTTTGTTGTTCCAACAGTCTTGGAGGGATCCATCCAATGTGGGTTAGTGTCAGACCAATAGCGGTGGTTTTGTTTGT
>NW_005187494.1:2515767-2518642 GCF_000239375.1 Pundamilia nyererei
TTAACCAGATACCCTTTTTTAGCTCTACATTCATCTCTACTCTCGTTCCAGGAGGTTTTACTGACGGAAACATAATAGCACTTTCTTCCATGTTTCTTCCAGCCATCTTCACATTTATAGGATTGCTTATCTTTGAGGAGATTACAACAAAGACTTCAGTCAGGTGGAAGAAATCACTGTAAATATGTGTGGGCTTTGAAGGCAGCAGGGGGCTCCCTCTGTCCAGCAGTTACATTCCAACTTCCAACGTTTCAGCGTTTCTTTAATCATCATCATCATCATCATAGGGTTTAAAAGTGTCAAATACAATCACACCTTTCTTAGTTTTACTTCAAGAGGATCCCAGAACACATTTTAAATTTTTTTTTATAAAATCATTTGTCATGGGTTGGATATTACCGTAGCATCGGTTTTGTGTGCTCAGTTTGAATTATAAAGGTCATAAATATTTGAATCTTTAAAAAGTGTACTGGCCTTAGATACTCACCTCTCAACCTTTTGTTTTCAGCTTCACATTTGACTTCCAGGTTTTTGATAGTCTGGACTGATGTTAAAAAAAAAAAGAAAAAGTAGAAAACAATGAAAACTATTTCTTTATTTCATTTTTATCACCTATTTATTTATTTTGAAAAATACAAACATATACTCACTGGTAACACCAAGACCAATAACAGCAGCTGCCAGGAGAACACTGAGAACCAGCAGGGCTACTCTCTCTGAGGTGATCTTTGACCCTTTAGAAGACACTGCTTGTTGAGAATTCTCTAAAGAGGTGAAAGAAGCAGAGATGAAAGATATCTGTAAAAATGTGGGGAGTTTTTGAATGCAACATCCTGTTTACAGATTTTAGTTGTGTTTGGTTTAATTAAATTGCTGTGTTTAAACTAAACATGTTCACCTAAAAACAAATCTGATGAAATCAAGATAAAAAATCAGTTTATCAGTTATGGAAGTTACTTAGATATAAGGGTTTACAGCAATGGTCCGAGTGCCTCAAGACAGCAGTCTTGGACCATTCCTGTACACCGTTTTTAGAACTGTTGAGCTACTGATTTACTTGGAATCCCTGGATGTGTTGCTGGATGGTGTCTCATCTGGGTTCCACATTGCTGATCTGATCTATCAGATCTATGTTCATTCATAGATCATATGGAGCTTCATGGTTTAGTGGTTTACATATTTGCCTAGCATGCGAAAGGTCTATTGTTCAGGGCAGAGAAGATAAGATAAGATAACCTTTATTAGTCCCACACGTGGGAAATTTGTTTTGTCACAGCAGAAAGTGGACAGTGCAAAGTTATATAGCAAAAATTAGAATACAATAAGAATAATATACTGTACACAACTGTACAGAATAGAATAGAATAAAATACTATATACAGTAGAATAAAATATACAATAGGATAAAAATAGAGTATAAATGCTATATACAACTGAGTAAAAATACTCTGGGTGCCGCAGCCTGCCACTGAAGGAGCTGCTCAGCTCAAACATACAGTGTGCTGGGAGCATCTATCACCTCTGGCAGAACCTTAACAGCACTCTCAGGGAGGCTGAAGTCACCAGAGATGGGCAGTAAAATGCTAAAAGTAACGCATTACTGTAATCCATTTAAATTTTCAAGTAAAGTAAGGGATTACTATTGCAAGAAAGTAATTAAATTGGTGTTACTTTACTGTAAGCAAGCTGAATCTTTGATTTTATTTATTTTTTGCTGTGTTTTACTTGCATCTATTTGAAAGTGCGAGCGTAAACACAAAAGATTATTTTATTTGACCAAAGAACTGCTCACAAATATGATTTCAGCATAACACTGTACTTCCTTTCATTGCCAACACTTTCCACACTAGTGTGAAGCGGACACATACTTCTGTGACTCCTGAATTAACATGAAGTGACAACCCTTCAGAGGTACATCTTAAAAAAAACATAATTTTCAGTAAAAAATGCCACTGCCTACAAAATGTTTCTTGATACATTGTTTTTTGCCCCCAACACCACAGAAAAGTGTGGAAAAAATGGATGTGTATAAAAAGTACTACAAATAGTTTCCAAATCCAGACCAATCTTGTGATTTGCCTCATGACTGACACTGACTGGTGGAGTTTTTGCCTGCTTTTCCTTTTACCTACCAGGCTGTTGTGGATGGCTGTCTTTGAAATCCTGACTTCTGAGTAAGTAAGACAAAAACATTAAACCAGAGTCCTGCTCAGTGTCATGTAAATGTCTCCTCACTGCTAATAATCCATTCAAATCACACTCAAACATCATTAAACAGAAATTACTCTGTTGAGATTTTTCTTCAAAATCATATACACCGCTCATAGATAAATAGACTGACCGATGGACTCCCTCCTCACTTTAAACTTTACAGCAGAGTACAGTACTTCAGCTTCCGGCATGGTTACCGTCAGTGAGTCTGAAAGAGAAGTTTCACAAGATGCAGAAAACATGAAAACAAACTTTTGTTAAACAGAAGAATGGGAAGGACTTTATAGGCCACTGTATCATGGCTGTGGTGGCCTCTAGAGCTGCTGGCCCTCTTGTTTTCTCTTTTCTACTTGCACTATAACATAGCTGTAAGAAAAACCGAGCAATGATTATTTGTGGCAAAGAAGTTAATTACATTCACATCACCCTTTTAAACTGTAAATACAATTTTCTTTTATGGATTAAATACACTTACCGGTAGGGTTGCCAGCTGTCCTGTTTTAGCCGGGACATCCCATGTAATGAGCAAAACTGGTTCGTCCTTTATTCTACCTTAAATGTCATGTATATTAACCTTTACCTGCAATGTCACATACAGTGCATATTTACACTATGCCCAGCTGGTTGTGCATTGCACTTCTGACACGCCAGAGAGCCCTTTATT
>NW_005187494.1:2519013-2520251 GCF_000239375.1 Pundamilia nyererei
TTTGAACCTGGTGTGGTTGTTGGTGCCATACAGACTGGTCTTTTCAAAGGTTTACAGAGAATGATCCCAATAAGTGAAAATGTCCAGTGAGCGACAGTTCTCTGGGTAAAAATACCTTTTTTTTAAAGCTACAGGCAAGACGTTAATGGCTAGAATGCAAGTAACTCAAATAACTAGTCTTTGCAACCAAGGTATGCAGAAGAGCATCTGTGAATGTCAAAACGTAAACCAGATGGGCTACAACAGGTAACAACGTGAAAGCATAGCTCAGTCCTCCGTTTTTTGTCAGGTATGGCTATGTGGCAGGCAAAGCAGGACCCAAATGCAGGACTCTGAGTCAATGGGGAATAGACTGAGGAAGGCACTTTATTGCTGCAGCTTGAAAGCTAAAAAAACAAAAACTCATGCGAGGCGGAAACTTGAACTGAGAGACTAGGAAACAAGAAACTAATGGATAACTCAAGAAAACATCACATGAGAGGACTGCAAGCAGACGAAGACAGAAGACTTAAATACACACAAGACAACAAAGGTGGTAAACAGGAGGGAACATAGCTGTTTCTTGTTCAATAGCTTCTCTCATTCTCCTGCTCAAAATCATGTTCATGTGCCTCGTGTCATAGTTATCATAGTTGTCATAGTTGAGTCATAGTTCCTCAGTCTCGTCTCAGTTGTCATAGTTATTTAGTTTTCCCAGTTTAGGTTTTCAGTTAGTTCTCGCCCCTGTTTGTCTGCGTTTGAGTTTTGTGTTCATGTTTACCAGCCAAAATAAACAGCTCACTTTTGTTTAACCCCTGTTTCACCTCCCTTCGTGACTGCAATTGGGTCCACTTTTTCACATCCTCGCACAGTCACCTCCCGCTGACTGTGACAGAACGATGACACTTTTATCAAGGCTAAAAGTGTTGTACTTGTGTGTGGGGGATATTTGAGTTTACTTTACTTGAGTTTTATTGCCCTGTCCATCCCTTTATGACCACAGTGTAACCATCTTTTGATACACAGGTGCTCAAATGATCTCAAACTAGTTTGTTGAACATGACAGTGAGCATCTAAAGGCTCACAATCATCACATCTTTAATCAGAGCTTCAGAAACATGTAAGAAAGAAAGCACACCCTCTCTCCATCCTAAGGTTTTACATACCAGGACATAATAATAATAATAATAAAAAAAATCTGGTCCTTACCAGGTTGTAAAATTATTTAAATACAAACAACCTAAAGTATGAAAGCTGTG
>NW_005187494.1:2520271-2522122 GCF_000239375.1 Pundamilia nyererei
AAAAAAAAAAAAAAAAAATCCCCTTAACAAACAAATACATTTGGTGAGCTATCCCTTTAAGTGTGGTGATAACACGCTGTGGTTTACTTGAGCACATAAACCCAGAGAACAACAGCAACAGGAAACATAACACTTTGTACTTTGGTTAACATGTCAGACCTTGGTTAGTCATAACTTTAAAAAGCACAGATCAAGAGCACAAACCAGAAAAAAATAAGACATCTGATCTCACATGGACAAGAGCTGCACTGTATTTGAGCTCCAAGGTGTTTTGCTGCTGTTTGCCACAAGTATCTGCATGACAACCACCATAAGAGCTGGTCACGTTTTCTTAATACTCAGGAAAGGTCCTTCAGTGCTTCATTTATTACCTCCTAACCATCCTTGATGAGAGGAAATGTCCTCTCAAACCACTGATGACAGAAAGATCAACACAACTGATGATTGACTCAGATCACATAAATGTTAATTGATGTGTTTTCCATATAATGCCAGAACCTGCTGATTGTTTTGAATTTACAACAACAGAAAAATCCACAAATGAACTCATGGCCAAAATGCTTCTCTGATGAAATTAGTTTCATTTGAAATGGTTATCTTGTGTGAAGAACATAGATTTAAAAATGTAAAAAAAAAAATAAAAAGCTCCATAAAGTAAGATTTGGATTTGTGTTAAAATTATCGGACTGAGTATAAGGTTCATGAAAATTCAGTTTACAAAGTTTTGTCCTTATTTTAAAGTTGCTTTATTGCATTTATTAATCTGTTTTAGCTCAATCCTAATCGAAGGCTACTTCCTGCCCATAAAGACTAAAACTCACAATGACCTTTTTTATGTACAGATTCAAATTGGGCTTTAATTTCTGTCTACTTTCTGTTTTGTTGCATCTACAACCAAGACCAACTGAGTGTCACCAGTTGACCTAAAAAGTGTGTTTTTGGACTGAAAGGAGAAGGTGGAGTACCCAGAGGAAACACAAAATGGTGTTTCTGTGTTGTTCTGTGGACAGCACAATGTGTCAACTTGGTCCAACTGAAGCATAAAAACATTTGTTTTGTGAATATTCAAATTTTACTCAAGGTTTGACAACAGTGTAAGAACTGTTTGTAGTGCTTAGATTTGGTACAAAGATACTAGCAATATTTTCCTCCTCCCATCTTCTGAAAATAAATACTCTATGTCATCTTCATGTTTCACACCATCATGTTAGAAAAAACATCTTCCTGTTAGATTTAAAAATGGAAAAGAGACTTTATCTACAGCCCACTTTATGTTTAATGAAATGTTTTTCTTTCCTTGTATTTTTCTTGATAACAGATAAACCAAATCATTACTTTCTCCAGTTTTAACTTGGAGTTACAGATAATATTTTGATGCATTTTATTTATTTTATCCTTCATTTCCTTTTGATGGAGGCATTAATTTCTGTAAAGGCGGATGTGAATAAGTTGCTAAATGAGCAGTGGTTTTCTTAAATGCAAATGTCCACTGAAACTTGTCAAACCACACAATGACTAAACCTCTCCTACATATCCTGTCTGTATAAAAAGCACACACATGTAAGTTAACTACCAGATGTCTTATAATGAGTACTCAGCTATAACTGAAGCTCCCCTTTTCTTTACTTTTCTGTTGATTTACCCACATTAATGCTTTTACTGTCTACCTAGCTCAGTGTTCTTACGTAGTGGATCTCAAAGTGTCTCAGTGTAGAAGAGTGTTGAAAAAGGTGGTAGGTAAGCGGACTCGGCAGACATTTCAGGTTCCCAGAGATGAGCAATTTATTTAAAGTTACCTCCATTATACATAAAACTTAACCAAAACTCCCCAAAATGAACTTAGAACAAAAA
>NW_005187494.1:2522142-2525540 GCF_000239375.1 Pundamilia nyererei
ATTTTATTTATTTTATCCTTCATTTCCTTTTGATGGAGGCATTAATTTCTGTAAAGGCGGATGTGAATAAGTTGCTAAATGAGCAGTGGTTTTCTTAAATGCAAATGTCCACTGAAACTTGTCAAACCACACAATGACTAAACCTCTCCTACATATCCTGTCTGTATAAAAAGCACACACATGTAAGTTAACTACCAGATGTCTTATAATGAGTACTCAGCTATAACTGAAGCTCCCCTTTTCTTTACTTTTCTGTTGATTTACCCACATTAATGCTTTTACTGTCTACCTAGCTCAGTGTTCTTACGTAGTGGATCTCAAAGTGTCTCAGTGTAGAAGAGTGTTGAAAAAGGTGGTAGGTAAGCGGACTCGGCAGACATTTCAGGTTCCCAGAGATGAGCAATTTATTTAAAGTTACCTCCATTATACATAAAACTTAACCAAAACTCCCCAAAATGAACTTAGAACAAAAACCACCACACCCATAGACTCAGTAAAACAGCTCACCTGTCCTTCATTATCTGAATCAAGCTTAAACTGATTATATATGGGCCTGTCAATTTACCTTCAGTTAGTCTAGCCAGTAGCTTGAGTTGAGAGAGCTAAAACTCAGTACAAATAGCTGAGAATCACTCAAACTCACTACTCTCCTGATTAACACAAGTTTTCCCCTTCTGTGTGTTTGCAGATGATATAATGCAGATGCAATTGCTGCAATGGTCCCTTAGAATTGGAAAGGATGCATTAAATTTGACAAATTAAAAGTATCTATTTCTCAAATAGATACAAATTTACAATAGTTAAAGGATCATACTTACCAGTTGTCCGTTTAGAGAATATTGAAACAATTTCTCTCAGTTCTCTCAAGAACTGTTTTTTTTTTTCACAATTCGCCAGTTTTGGGGATTGAATTGCAACAATTTTTCTTGACACGCAAACAAAGAAGCTCTGGAGAAGTTTTTTTTTTTTTTTTTAGTTTTGATTTGATTGCTACATAGTCCAAAAATAGAAACCAAGAGTCAAAACTGTTTTTTTTTTTCATCTGTTGATTCATTTTAGATGAAAAGAATCAGCTTTCTGGGATTTCCTTTTCTGAATGATTGAGTACGCATCAAGACATCTTAAATCGATTCAGTGGCTGAAATTCTGTAGTACAATAGCTGTTTCCTGTGAGGTAAATGGTGACCAATTTGAAAATTAAAATGGCTAATGGGATTTTTCAAATTAATGCCTCCAGAGGGACAAACATACAATGTTTGGTGCTTTTACTCAGAGCATTCAAAATGTTTTCAGTTATTAATAATACTGCTCAGTACTGCTCAGGAAAGAGCATCACTCCAGAGGGTCATCAACACAGCACAGAGGATCATTGGCTGTCCTCTTCTCTCCCTAGAGGAGCTGTACAGGTCCTGCTGCCACAGAAAAGCCTGCAGCATCCTGAAAGACACATCCCACCCCACATATCAACTGTTCCATTTGTTACCCTCAGGAAGACAGTACAGGATCATTAAAGCCAAAACAAAAAGACTAAGAAACAGCACATACGCCAGGGCTGTTGCATTAATAAGTACACTTGGGGGATAAATCACTGCAAAAACACAACCTTCAACTGTGCAATATTTTCTTTTTAACTGTGTGATATTTCTAAAGAACTGCAATATTCTAAGGACTAAATCACTGTGCAAAACCGTATTCTTACCTGTTTGTATTCTCACTTGTTCATTCTTATATACAGTCCTGTAAATACTATATTTATTTTATTTATTTAATTTGTAATTTATTGTACATACACGCATCTTTCTCTTAAAAGTGCAATCTTTTTCATTTGTACTGAACGGATTAGCATACAATTTTCATTGTTCGAAAGCACAATGACAATAAAGATTCTGATGTATATTTTGCAACATGAGCAGTCCCATTCTGCTGCTGTCTGCCTTTATGGAGTCATTATTTCAAGTAAACACCGCATGCCTTTTTTATTTTATTTATTTTTTACATCCAGTAAGCAAACATTCTTCTACATTATTAAACTGTATCATTGGAACATTGTTTTTTTTTTTTAAAATGAAACATTTTATAAATGTTACAAAGTTACAAAGGGAAACATAACTGTAACTAATGATTTTATCTTTATTTATTAAATACCAGTCTAATAAATGTAAAATGTGGTGACATTTTTGCAGCAGCTATAAAATATAACAATAAGATACATTTAAAAAAATCACAAAATTTTGTCTTCAATTTTATTTTTAAAAATCCAACCACCCTGTAGGTTGTCCAGTTATTTCTGCTTTCTCACAAATACTTCTGTGAGCCACGTTGCAGGAAGCATCAAACCAACTGTTCAGATCAGAGGTTTCATCTTTTACCCCCATTCTTGCACAGTCCTCTCCATCAGGATAATCCCCTTTCCAATCATCTGGCTCGTCGTAGCCCCAATAAGTCAAACTAAAAAAAGAACAGAAAGAGGTGTTCAAGTGAAAACTGATAAGTTTGATGCTGTAAATGAACAAAAATATTCCCAATAATCAAACCTTTTGTCCAGTAGCGAGCCATCCACCCACAACCATCTACCCTCTTCTGCTGAGTCAGTCAGTCCAAACCAGAACTTATCCTGAGGATAATTCATTATGTCTTTCAGTCTTTGATCCAGGAATTTCTGAATAGGAAATTCAGATGAAAATTACCTAACAAGACTTCTAAAGATGTGATAAAATAGACGAAAGAACATAAACCTGCAACAGCTTCTTATACCTGCTCCTCCCTGCTGTCTATTTTAACCAGGTCTCCTCCTTTAGCTCTACATCCACCTCTGCTCACAGTCCAGGATGATTTACTGACAGAGAAATAATAGCACTTTCCTCCATGGTGCTCCCAGCCTTCTTCACACTTAGAACATGGCTCATCTTTGAAGATGTTAGAGCACAAAATTTCAGTCTCGTGAAAGAAAGAACTGTGCATGTTTGTGTGATTTAGATGTGACAGGAAATGCTGTCTGTTCTTTGATTACAATCGAACTACTTCAGTCATCAGTCCAAGGCTGCTTACAGGTATGAACAGGGGTTGGCCTAGCGAACCCACTCAGGTCATTTTACCCACCCAGTCAAATATATTTAGAAAAATCTGTAATTTAAAAAAAAAATGAAAACAAAATGTGATCAGCAGAAAAAAGAATCAGACAGAAAAAATAAATACTGTTTCTAAGATGTGGTTTGGTTTGCCTGCTTTCAAAGTTTTCCACCACCCACTTTCTTTACATGAAAGCTGAGGTGAGATCGGAAAAAAGAGACCACCAATCTGAAATGTGCAGAGGTACTAAACTCAGAACACACACACGAACGAACACACACACACACACACACACACGAACGAACACACACACACACACACTTTCTGAT
>NW_005187495.1:0-11884 GCF_000239375.1 Pundamilia nyererei
AATTTTAAGTGTGAGAAAACCTATCCACAGTGTATTAATTGTATCATATAGCATTTAGCCATTGATATCAACCTGTTTCAAAAAGCTAAATCACCTCTCAAGCACTTTAATTGACCCAGTAGCTTAGAAAGATGCTTTATGTTTTCTATTATCTTTAATTTGTCACCTGTCTGTACGAAGACACAGCTGTGCTCTGTGATGCTTTATTGATATTCCAAGGTCACACGTCAGATACTCGGTGCCCTCCTTGGGGACACTTTTTAGTATAAATCCCTGCTGAAACTGTGGCTTGAGTCTGCTCCAGCATACATTAGGAGGAAGTCATCCTCAGCACTCACACTTGTCCCCACAGCTTCCAATCAATCTGACTTTGAAATTTAGGAAGGAGTCCAGGGAGAGCAATCAAATTCCCCACAGAAAGAGCCACAGATGGCGTTGGTTCCTGTGAGGTGACTGTGCTAACCACTGAGCCGCCACCTGCTGTAAAAGAGTCAAATAACTTCTAAATCCTTTTGGCTTGAACACCTGAAGACTTCAACTATTCTTTCTATTTATTTATTTTTTAACTGAGCCAGCAGACAAGCAATCAAACAGTCATTCAGTACTTTGAGTTTGTGAAGGGGTCTCACCTCTGCGCAGAAGGATCCCTGCACATTTGAAAGCACTTTAAAGAAAAGGTGCACTGCCCGACCTCCACCTCCACAATTAGTTTTGCCTGATGCAGCTCTCTGTCGTATTGATCCGGCCTCTCTTGCGCGAGCTGAGTCTGAGTGGATGAATGGCTTTGCTGCGCTTCCTCGTTCCGATCCAACTAACCATGTTTGGCCCATGTTTGTCAATAGAAATAACATCTTTCCTGAATTTCCCCCTATTTTAATGCATCAGCAGCAAACTACATGCATTTTCCATACTGCACAGCCCAAAGCAGCCCCGGCCTCGGGCTACTCTGTTATGTGATGCTCATTCTTTTTCCCGACTTTAACTGCGCAGTGCACAACAGTACACACCACTTTTTTTTTTTATCCTCTCTCATCGTCATTTTCTCCATTCCGTTGGATTGCATATTTTATCCAGCAATTCTCTTAGTTTTTACCACAGCACAGTGCTGGCACAGCACAAATATGTCTCTTTTTTTCCTTTCTTTTTTTTTTTTTACTTCAGCCTTCCACCCCAGCACCTATAAAGTACTAATGCTTTTGTTGTAATGTAGCCAAGCAAACAGTGCATTAAGTGAGTGCAGCATTGGAGGATTTTTTTTTCTCTTGGCTGATAGAAGATACAGATCCCGACATGGAAAAAAAGCTGGACTTAACCATTCACATTCAATTTAAATCCAAAGTTTTCAAAGTTGTTTGAAACCTTTCAAAGTAGCCTCATGGGCCTTTGTCTGCCCTCAAGAACCTTTTGTGTGGCCTGCAACCAGTGTTGGGAGCAATGACTTCCAAAGTTTTTAGTACTGAATGCCAGTTCTTGCAGGATATCTTTTGTACTTAGTTACTTAGATACTTACTTTGAATCTATTGAGCAAAAGGATAATTAGACTGCAACAAAACACAAAAACAACATCAGTGTTTCCCAATGACCTGAAAACATGCTACACAATCAGTGATGCTAACACAAAGCTAACAGCGAGGAATACCCAGAGGGTATGGAAACCCCAACAAAGCAGTCAAAACATGTTTGTTAGCAGGTGGTAAAAGCAGGAATGAACAGACTTGTAGAATGACACATTTGTACCTACACCTGTGTTATGACTCTGATGTGCCCCCCTAACACAGGTCGGTCAGGTTAGAAATGTAATAGATTCTCAGCTGGTTCTGTTGTGCTACCAGAGAAGCCTTCTGGAAGCTTCATGTTTACTAAATAAATGATTGATTTTGAAATCATTTAGTTTATTTGTTTCATTTTTTTACTGTGCTTTTCTGAATCATATTCTAAGCTTTGAAACCACTAATTCAAAGGACACTATTTTGGGATGCTGACTATTCTGACATTTAATTTTTTTAAATAAAAAAAATTAAATGTCTTCTGTATGAGTCACACTAAAAAATCAAAACAAGAAACAAAAAAAAAAACCCTATTGTTTTGTTCATGCAATTATTCCTAATTTCTCGATATTTTTTTTAAATTGAATGTGTTCAGTTATTGTTAGATGGACAATAAATTTGACCAATTTTAATAACTTCAGCTATTTATTTTCATTTATGACATTTTTTTAAATGACAACAAAAAACTGAACATTTCGTATTTTTTCTGCTCATCTGCAGAGTGAGGGACTATAACTCTACCACTAACTGCTGAAGGAGGCTGATGGGCTTTTTAAAAATGTGTATTAAATTAACAGATTCTTGTGCACAAGATGGTGGCATATAGATTTTTGGGCAAATCGATGTGTTTCCATTGTCTTGCCTAGAACACTGAATACTTCTGCTGCATTTGATACATGAATGAAACATCAGCCTTATTTTGCCTGAATGGTAATTTTAGATTTGAGCCAGTGATTATAAAAGTACCGGAATGATGACAAAAGCCCTCCAGTGCAATAATAACCTATGATGAGAGGACATCTGTAGATGGCCTTGAGAGCAGCACGATTTCTCTTTATCCATTTTACCCCATGAAAGTCAGAATATGAGTGAAAGGGCACTTTAGATTTACTGTGGGTTGTGAGATGATGCATTCCAACTATAAAACAAACAAACAAACAAACAAACAAACAAACAAACAAACAAACAAACAAACAAACAAACAAACAAAAAAGAAATACTGGACATCTGCCTTTCTTTGCATTGCCAGATGGAGTTTGAACAGTCTTCCCTCTTCAGTGTTTTTTTAGCCAATAATACAGTCTAATTTGACATCAACAGCTGGACTTGCATGCAATTTTAAATGTTATTCAAAACTAGAAAGAACATTTTAGGTAATAAAAGTATTTCAGTGATTAAACTTCAGTTAGGTGATGTAGCACAGTTGAACCACACAAATGAAGGAAAAAGAAAAGAACCTTGGCATTTAGATGTTGGTAATATCAATGAAGAAGAGAGATGTCTGCTTTGTCTGCTGCCCCTGCGTCCTGAACCCGGATAAGCGTGAAAAAAAAAATGGATGGATGGATATTTAGTAAAAAAGCCAGAGTGGTATATATTTTCTGAGGCAGCTGAGATCTTTAAACATGTGTCAGTAATGTTGTGGGGATGGCACTGGACTCCCTTCAGGTGGTGTTGGAGAGGTGGATGTTGTCCAAGATAAGGACAATACCTCCCACCCACTCCATGACGTGCTGGCCAGTCATTCTGATATTGTAATATGTGTGTCTTGAAACTGGACATGACAAATGAGGGTTGAGTATGGCTGTCTGTCCTGTACACTTGTTGTCTAACAACTTGTGCAAGAAATGTGATTTGTCAATGAATCTTGTGCATCTTCCTTTCTAACTCTAATATTAATAAAAACAATAATAATAACCTCAGTTGTTATCAATTAACTTCATATTCTGATCAACATGATCAGAATCTAGTAACAATTGACTTTTGAACACATTTGGAAAAACACTGGGAAAGTTTCCTGATTTTGGTGGCAAGAATCCACCAACCTTGTTATTGCAAACCAACTCATGTGCTCAGATCCTCCCACTCTACCTAAACTAAGGAGCAGAATCCTAAAATTGGTCAAAGACAGTTTGTTGACAATGGAATTAGAAGTGGTGATCAACAGATGAGGACAAAGTTTTCAATGAAGCTCCTGGGCATGGTAGATGCCCCTGACAGAGACGGAAGAGTTTAAACTCCTGAACTTTAGAGAAATTATGTTCAAGTAATTGTACCATGAACCAGCATAAGACATCTAGTTGTGGAAAAGGCATCTTGAGGATGGTTCAGTGTCTTATTAGAAAGTGGCACCATGAAATTAATTTGCTCATCCACTTGAAAAAGAGGTGATGGGGTAATTTTCAGATGTCCCTAGGAAAATAATGCTGAAGAAATGAGACAAAAAACTAATTAAGTCATCAATCATGTATTCTTTTGCAGTGTTTTGGGGACAGCAAACTCATCAACATTCGCTAACCAGTCTCTGATCCGACCTGATCAAGGTCTGTTTTAATCCAAACATTGCTTGAGCTATTTCTGACTGTATTATGGGATAAAAATGAAGTTTAAATCAAGAAACAGGGTGTCTCAAAGCTCCAGCTGCTTCCTACTGCATCTGGAAGCATATATGCTGACAGACCCCCAACAAGAGAAAAACACAGATGCTCAGCAAATTGCATCTCCTCTTCTCTGTTATAAAAATCAGCAACATGCCCAAATTGCTGCTTTAGGTGGTGATTTTCTGATGGGAAGTATGGATAGGGAAGAAATTATATGTGTTTGGGTGGTTGTTACAGCACATCATAACCAGCAGCATCAAGTTAAAAGTCTGTTAAGCCAAGTGGGTACACTCTGAAAGTTTGCTGTGCTGCAATTTATGTGAAGTAGGGGTTAATACCTATATTTGGCAGAGCAAAAGAAGTCTTTCAGTTCTTTGTTTCTCAGGGTATTATCTGTTTTTGTTGGATACAGTCAAACTGCAGCTCAGGGTGTCCTGATTCTGCTATGGCATTTTTGGACTTGTAATTATTTTGGAATTGAAATCATATTTTTCATTTTGCTTGTGAAAAAAACAACTGGGAACAATGGAAATAAAAGTCCAGTTGATTGGCATTGAGAGCGATACCTCATTTTAGTCATGACAACTGTATTGTAAGCAAGTGGGAGAAGCACAGCAGCCACAATAGATGTGGCATTTCGTTGCTATGCGTCTTTTTAGCTCGCCTCTCAGTTTGTGTCAGAAAAACAAATACAGTCAACCAGGCAGTGATATGTGGTGAACGCGGCACATCTGATAGCATCCTCATAGCTTACTCGTACAAGGTTTACTTAAACCTAATGGCACCTGCTGCTCTATAATCAGCGCTCAGGATTAAGACTAATTTAACCATCAGCTAAAGGTATAATCTGATTAGAGGTGCTGTGCCTGGTCAGTAGGAAACAGTCACAATTCAAACACTTAATTTTCCCTTCTGCATGACACCAGAAGAGCATACTCAAACCTTAACAACTTGAAAAGACCTTTCAATTTCTGACTGTGATGAAAGCGTGCTAATCATAGTGCTTCACCACAACAGAAATTTATAATTTTGTCCTAAATCCATTTTTAAAATAAATAATCATTACGTTTTGATGATTTCGCCACATGAAAGCTTTATAGTTTTTTTTCCTTTTAACACATTGATTGGTGCCTGTATTGACATCTAATACATCTCCCGGTTAAAAACACTCGAGGCTACTTTTCAGATTCTGAAGACAAGCCGTGGTTCTCCAGCTGTGTGTTGAAATCCTAAGTGGAGCAGAGAGGAATCCAGCAAGGATGAGAGAAGGCTGTAATAAGAGCAAAGAGAAGCGGAGAAGCGGAGGTGAAGTGTGAAATCGCTATAATTATGCTTTGATATTAAATTACCATGTATAATTGAAATAAAGTTAGAACCGCAGTCTTTATCCTTAATGGTAGCTACACTGCTCAGCTCTGTTAAATAACCTGCTAGTTATTGCCTGTCCTGTATGGAATTGGAAGTTGAACCATCATTGCGAAACCCATCTACCCATCTACCCATAACATTTTATATTAGATCCAGGCTTCACACACAATATGGTTTTAATTACAGCCAAGTACTTAATTCTTCCTCTGTGTACACTTATGTGCAGCAAATAATTCAGTTAGCAGCAGATCTGCATTAGCCATGAATGGAAATGACTCCGACTTTATTAACTGAATATAATTGACACTAACAAAAATCTGCATTATAAAGGTGGGAAATGGCAAGCTGGCTAATTAGCTAGCTTATTAGCTGGCTTATGTAGTGAAGTGCTAATATATATGACCAAAGCTTAGCCAACAGCAGCTTGCCTTAAACATGTTGCTCTCCCGTCAGTTTGCCCTCAAAGACCAGAGGTTTAGCCACAATATACATGCGCAAACCCCCACAAACATTAGTTCGATTCCTATGAAACGGAATTATTTGCAGCTTTCAGTGACAATGGCCAGCTGTGGCCACAAGATGGCAGTAATGTCAAGTATGGATGCACATAATAATCAACAGGCGAGGAGCTTTTTGAAAGCGCTGTCTGAGATGAAAGGAGAGTGATCACTTCACTATTTATTTTATGTCTTATTTTTGTCCTGAAGGAATGCTGCTGAATTCATGTTCACATCATCTCTACATGCTGAAATGCAATAAGTTGCTGTCATGAGATTAAGACTATTTAGACCAACCAATGTTTTTCCACTGACCTCCTACATCAATAAGGAACTTTTGCCCACTAAGTGTATATTGTCCCATTATCTGTAAACTGAAAGTAAAATCACAGTAGATCCCAGGAGATCAGCAAATCAGCTTTTGATATACAAACTGAAGCATCTGGCACCAAGAACCATGTCACATTCAAGCTGACTAAATGACCTTTCTCAACCATTCTCATGATCAGTTTGAACTTCAGCAGGCTATCTTGACCATGTCTACATGCCTAAATGCACTAAGTTGTTGTCATGATATTGGCTAGATCTGGTTGACTGAGATGTCTTAGCAACAATAGAACAGATGAAAAAGTGGCCAGGGAGTGTACAGCTACCTGCTAATTTCAGAAAGGAAGCTTCAGAAGAGCTGTCAGTGACAAGTGACAATGTTCATTCATGTTCGCACCTTAATGTCAGCAAGACATTGTGTGCATCTTTGGTTTTCTTTTGTTGTTGCTGACTATAAATGCTATCAGCCTCCCAGGGACTGCAGTGGCCTTCATGTGCAAATCTGGCTCAATGATAAAGGAGAGAAGTTAAAAAAAATATTTAGTAAAACATCAGTGGCAATATAAGTTAGATGCAATAACCTGATATCATATTGATTTACACAGAGTTCAAATATCTATCCGAGTGGCAGATTTGCATTAAAGAGTATCTGTGTCATCCTTTTAAGCATAAAAAACAATAAGGAAGCAACTTTTACTGTTTTTTAAAATCTGTCATTTTTATCATGACACTCAGCAAATGTGAATAATTTTGCATGTATTTTCATCCTGCAGTTGCTTCACAATACAGTGGCCTGAATTTTCGCAACAGCTATAAAGGAAAAAAGAAAACGCTTACATTAACAAGTTTTCCTCTACTCTTTAAGAATCTAAGTGAATATGACCTGAAATATGTAGCCAGATAGCGGCTTTAAATTAGAAGCAATCTTGCAGCTGGGGGGTTGGGGGATAATTTCACACAAAAAGGAAACTGCTTGCATGCTGTAAAAAAATGTGCTTATGGCTATAAAGCACAGTCTCTGCAATGCACAGCGTGCAGCTGGCCAGGCAGCTTCTATAAATGACTTTGCACTCTGGACAAATGTATAGAGCTCTGCGTATGTGTAGGCTGTTCTCATTTACACCATATGTTGTAAGTGTGCGTGTGTATATTTAATGTTTATGGAAGCATGAATAATTACTACAAGACAGGGTTCCTGCTGCCGTCCTGAAGATGACGCCACGTGTGAAAGCAGGATCGCACAGAGACAGACAAGTTCATGCAAGTTGAAATGCAGCGCTGCGAAGTCAGAATCTTTGAACCATTCTGAGGTTATGGAGACTTTAACAGCTTTATTGTGTAACACAACCGGCCAAAACAAGTGGATCAAAAGTGAAAGGGAACCTTTATAGTAATGCATCAAATTCTCATACCTACAAGCAAAGGACATAAAATCTGTCATAAGGGCTGGTTTTATCTAAGTAGACGACCTGCTGTTGCACAGAAGACACTGCTTTTTTTAAACTCTAGTGCTACATCATGCATGGGGTCTCATCTGCTGCCCTTAAGAAGCCTACATCAATGTCTGCCTGTTTCTCTACCAATAACATGATGTCTGTAAATTTTTTAATATGTTTGCTTGATGCTTGAGTATGACGATTTTGGTTTTGTTCTTTGGATAGTTTCTGCCTTTGTAACAACTCTGAGTGACTTGCTAATTACTTTTTTTAAAGTGTTTATATGATAACTGGTTGGCAATAGTTGGTGGGAGTCGTTGGCATGAAACTGGTTAAAAACCTCTTTGTGAGCGTTTGCAGACCAGTCAGTATCTTCCATGGTAACTTTTGGGGATCACAGCAACCTGCTAGCAACAGAAGCGATCACAAAATATTGATTAAGTGGGAGTGAAAAGAGTGTGGCTCAATCCAGAAACAGAGACTGTTCACCTTCAAATTAAAAGTTGCAGCGTTTGAAAAGTGCTGCAGCGTCAAGGCACAGCTCTTATTTTGAAGGTGAATGATCTCCATTTATGGTTTGTGTCACGCAGCGAGGAGGTTTGTGGTGCAGCATCCTCTTTGCTCTACTGGTAACAGCCAGCAAATTATAGCAACCACTCATCAGCTGATTTGGAAATACACATTTTTTACTTGTGTTTGGAGGTTGCTAGGGGGTTGCCAACCAGTCTCTAACCTTGTGCTACTTAGGCCTAAGGCTTAAAAAGGTAGCAGTGTGGGCTCTTTGACTTGACAGTAACCTTTACCGGACCTCTTCACTACGTTTGGATTGGCGCTTTGGTTTTGGAGAGTGAAGTACTTCATTAGCTTATTACTTACAATTTATGGATGCAGCTTGCTGACCTAGCTTGCTAGGCTTACCTAATAACTTTAGGCACTCCAGTCTCTTGTCTAAATATGGTTTTAAAACAAACAAACAATTAAAAAAAAAACAATGTGGCACAAAACACTGAGGATTGAAAATGTCCACTCCAGAACAAATGGGTTATGTCACATCACCATGACCATCTTTTATATACAGTGTGTGAAAATGTGTAATGGATTTCACTGTTGTTGTAGTCGTAGTAGCAGCAATAGTGTTACTTTAAAATCAGGATTCAGTTTCTTGGTGGGATTTTTTGTATATTTTCACCTGGTTTATTTTTTTTTGTAGATAAATATTGTAACTCTTTCTTAAGGATGCTCATTATGCAAAGAAAAATGATTTTAGGTGGTCATCAAAAACGAACACCAGTCTCTGCAAGATCTTCATGTAACGATGACTCAGTGAGTTGATTGATCAGTAGTTGTTGGGATTGTAGCTCAAACACAAGCTTCATTGGAGCAGGTTAGTCCTGCAGCATAAGTTTTGTGCCCCAATAAGAGGTGAATTATATTCTGAAAACTAAAAAACCCAGGGTTAGTATAGTTACCTTCCTAAGCTCACAATCCTGCTTTGTAGTACAACCCTCTGATCTTTGTCCTAACGACCTTAAGCTTAATAAGTCTAAAGTAGTAAGTGTGAGAAAAACTCAGGGAGCATTAATGGAGAGAGAAGGAGAGATTCCTTCATTTATTAGTGTGATATACATTTTTTTAATGCGCCTAGAGCCAACAGAATACATAAAAAATAGAGATCTAGTCTTGCTGATGCCATGTATTTCTCAATTAGAGGGCTTAAAACATCTACGATGTGTGCATTTTTGTAAAGTGTAAAATAAAAAGTTCCTATAAATGACACTGTTTCTGCTTTGTAATGGAAGTTGGACTATATTTGGGGTTTTCTGTGTGTGCGTGTGTGTGTGTGTGTGCGCGTGTGTATGCTTGTGTCAGTGTGTTTTTATCGAAAGCTGGGGTTGGAATACTAGCAGCTGAGTGATAAATGAGAACAGACAAGGATTTGCTTTTCAGGTTTGAGCGTATAAGATGAGACAGATGTAGTTTATTAGGACATCAGTGTCACTGAGTGGGATGCATTGGTACTATGTCCATTGGGGAACCTGTATGAACCAGGGCTGACATGAACTACGAGTCCAGGTTATGCTAATTGGCAGAAGGGCTGATTGTTGGAAGCGTGCACATGTGCTCTGGCATCATTTGGCCCACTTTTTTGATGTTAAACTATCCTCAGCTAAGCTAGGATAGCTTTTAATTATCAATTAACCCTGCGTGTAGCCAGTGACATCAGAAGTTGTCAGATTTGTTTTAGTCAATGTCATGGTTCTGATTCATATTATTAATGCAAAAATTGTCTTCAAGGAATTCTACTCTTTATTTTAACCCGCAATTGGAATATCTGCACTGAAGAAATGCATAAGTAAGTCACTCCAGGTAAACTTTTTTTTCCAGTGGTTTCTTGTGTGAGATCTACCCGCTCCCCGTGATGCCAGAGGAACAATTCCCATGGTGCAGTGCAATCCGGGACTGCATCAGGTTGAACTATGCCGGGCCTGTTTTGTTTGCAGGCCTGGCAGCGGAAGCAGCATCAACCCAAAGACTGAAAGCTCAAAACAAATTATATAAAAATTCAAAGCATCCATCCATTTCTGCTCTAACATTTTTTCAAGTCTAGTTTTAAGTTTAGATTTAGTAATCTGTAATGACCTTGGTCTGGGTCACAGGAGCAGCAGTCAATGCAGAGAAACCCAGACTTCCTTTTTCTCAGTCACCTCTTACTGCTCGTCCGAGGTACATCAAGGTGTTCCCTAACCACAAACAAGATACAATCTCTGCAACCTGTCCTGAGTCTGCTTCAGGGCCTAGTCTCAGTAGGACTTGCCTAAAACACCTCAACTGCCTCCTTTTGATGTTGAGAACTAGAAGGTTTAACCTAGGGGAGAGCCCACCTGCCTTTGAACGAAGCTCATTTCTACTGTTTGTAGCCGTGATCTCTTTCTTTCGGTCACTACTAAGTACTTGTGACCATCGGTGAAGGTAGAAACATTTTTGTTTTGTTTTCTCCCTCTGTCTATTCCAACTTTTTATTTCATTGATGGTGATGAAAAGAGCAAAGTGAATTAAAACGATGGTGAGTAGATAAATATATGAGTACTTTAAAAAATGACAAGTAAACCTGAGGACCATAATAATCACACAACAATAAAGATTAAGGATAAACAATTTTCTAGGTTTGCTTTGCTACCTATTAATTTAATGGCGCTCTGTTATACTATATATACAGCTACATACTTCATTCTTGGACTATACTACAGTAGCTTTGGCCTTGGTGCAACTCCTCATTTCATCCACTTCCTAAAGCAAACCATTTTAGGTCCCTTCCCCTTACAATTAAGCAAGCTTTCTTCTTACTGGCTGCCACTCATCAACAGAACGTGGGTGGGGCTTCTGACCTCATAGGTAAAATGTGCCTGAGATGACCATATTGGGAGCATCCTCTCCCAGTATAATCAAACCAAAGTAGAAAGTAGAAAAACTGACAAAAACCAAGTGTTTAGTGCACTCTCACGCCTACGCTTTTGGATCACATGGATTAATTATACATATATTGAATATGACCTACACTTCAAATAATAATATCAGTATGGGTGTCTCCCAGTGTAAAAATATATATGTAACAGAAATAGGTCCACTTTTTAATTCATAAAATGTGAAGGTATACACAAATCTCATTGGCTGTTGCATGAAAAAGTGAAATGGCATAAAAACTGTGCTAAATCAAACATACAGAGCGACCTGCTGTGGCAACACAAAGTAAATAAGGATGCATTCAAAAATAACTGAAAGTAAGAAAAAATTAAGTAGTTCTACCAAGTACCATATCATACATGGTCTACATTTTATTTTTCCAACCTCATTTCCACTTTTCCTTATGTTTATTCCTGAACTGCCCTGAAGTAGCTTTCCAGGATTCATAGTTCAAAGTTCAAAATAATCTTAACCCTTTACAGCCGATCGGAGCGGGCACGCGCTGTTTTGCGTAACTATTTTTTAATCCCGGTAGCACTGCAACCACGTAAGCTAGCGCAAAAATTTTTTTTGCATATGAAACCGGAGGAGTTGTACTTACATCTTATGCCATCAGCTTGTCCTAGGTCACGGTTTCCTTCCACATA
>NW_005187495.1:12438-18327 GCF_000239375.1 Pundamilia nyererei
GTTGTATTGATGTATAGCAACTTGAAATGCTCCCAAAAATGGCTCCACAGCATGTAAAAATATGATATAAGCTCTGGCGGACTTGGTTCTATGGTAGGTCTTAAAGGGTTAAATGTTGCATGCTTATGCGCTCAGTTCATCCACTGTAAATGAAAATCTTGCATTTGCTTACTTTATTTTCTCAAAATCTCAGTTATGTTGTATCTGTTGTATAAATCATTAGATTCCTGCATTCTGACAGACACACTGTTATGCTACTCACTGGAGATAACTGTTTACTTACCTGGTATTCTTCAACTGATTCCTGGCATCTTAAATAAAATTTCCATCCATATAGAATTTTTTTCCCCCCTTACCTTCCCATTTAAAGCCAAACCACTTCAGTCAAGCGCTGTCTCCAATGACAGATAGACTGACATGCCGTGGTGTCAATCATGCCTGCAGGTGACGCTGTTTGCAGGAAGTAACAATAACAAATTAGCATCTGTCAGAGGTTGTCAGACAGAGTGCCACAGAGCTGGGTCAACAGCTGCTGGGGATGTGATTAAAGTGGCTGCCAAGTTAGCGAAAAAAAAAAAAGCCCGAGAAAATAGTGTGACTTAATTAGAAAAGCATTACCAGCGGATCACTTCCATCCTAGATGGTGACAAAACATTTCGTAGCCCAGTGACAGAATAATTATTTATTCTGTTTGAGCTACAGTGTTTGCTACAATTGCTCCATATCTGAAGAACAAAACCTAGATTTTCTACTGGGTTTCAAAGTACGCATAATCACTACTTTTATTTTTGTAAATGTTGCTCTTTTAAAAAAGAAGCTGCCTGAATCTAACTTTGTGATGAAACGTTGGACAATAGCGATGTTCCTATAACAAGTAGATGGTACCTTCCTCAATACTACACCCTTGCTTGCAAGAATACAACCTTGTCATAAATCCTTGCACTGAACTCCATACGTTCTGATAGAAAGCATACTCCATGACTTATCAGGGTCTTTGTTGAAGGTGAGGTTTATGATGACTGATGTTAGAGACCCACGCTTCGTTGGTGACTCTAAGAACCTTCTGTCTGCCTGTCACTGTGTATCTGCTCACAATCGTCTCCTTCCTTTTTTTTAGCGCCTGTGATTGGAGGTCATCAGTGGAACTGTCAGCATGCAATTTCACACAGAAAAATTGCCATTTGCACTTTGCAGACAGACAAGCAAATGGAGTGTCCTGCCATTAAATCGAGTGAGACGTTTTAGGCATGTAACTGGTAAGGGCGGCTGTTAAATGAACGTGTTTCAATTTTCACGGATCACTTTGTTTTCTCTTGAATTTTTACATGTTGAGTCTATGACTGTGTGCATGCTTTTTAGTTCAAGCTCATGGTTCATAGTTTTCATGCTGCAACATTTTTGTCACGGTTTGCGGGGCAAGCCGTGTGGATTTGTAGTAAGGACCCAAAAGGCGGCAGCTCTGGTGCAGGTGAGTGTTTATTTACAGCAGTGGGTACAAACAGCAACGGGGTGTGAACATGAAACCGAAACCTAAACTGGGTAAACTAACAACACAAACCAGGAATGACGGTGCAGGGAGGTCCGGGGAAATACATACAGGGAGACCGAGGGGAAACAACACAGACGAACCAGCGATTACTAAGACAGAAAATACAACTTAGATACTCTCAGAACACAGGGAGATTACACACAGGTGGGAGACACAGCTGGGAGTGATTAACATGACGAGACCAGGGAGGCAAACTGAAAACACTCACATAAGACGCAGACCTTCACAATAAAACAGGAACACACGGGGGGAACGGGGCAAACACCAATTAGAGAACAGAACCAAAATCGCGAAGAGAAAACACAAAACGCTGGGTCAAAAGGACCCAGGATCATGACAATTTTACAAATAATGAGATGTAATGAGAATAACTGAGATATAAAGTTGTCTTTCTGGCCCTAATGAATGTGTGATCAATAATGCCAAGGGTTGATTTTTAAGATTGTGTGGGTTTTTTTCAGGCATGGAACTATTAATTGGTTGACAAATTACTTACAGTGGTCCATTGTGGTCAGATTTGAATATTAAGGGATGCCTTGAAAACGCTGCTTGGTTGCCTACCACGATGTGGTCAAAGGTCAGTTACAGAGCAGCTTTCTTTCTCTATCAAAAATATTGTTTTTACAATATCACACACATTTTGACAATTAAGAAAACAGACGTGTTCATTACAAGCTAACAAAAGCCAATTCATATATTTTATTGGCAGAATAAGCAGTAAATCCCAAGTATTTTGTTCATGGCAGATTGCTGCCCCTCCATAAGCCTGGTTCTGCCAGAGGTTTCTTCCTGTTAAAATGGAGTTCAAAGAGGGTAATTCGATTGTTGGGGTTTCTCTCTGTTATTGTAGGGTGTGTACCTTAAATTTAAAGCACCTTGAGGTGACTGCTGCTGTGATTTGTCCCTGGATAAATAAAACTCAATTGAATCCTTCATCAAAAATGCATAGGATGAGGATAACGGTAAAGCTAACAATGAAGCAAAACTCAAGTTTGCACTCTGAGACCTACAAGACTTAAAGTACTATACTCAGCAAAGTATACCACACTGCTTATTTGATATTGCTAAACAAAAATCTTTAAGTTTGAACCTTTCCTAAATATCCTGGATAACAAAATTTTTAAACTCGACTCTTTTCCCTGCAATTACATGGGAGCATTCAATTCAAACTTTCAGTCAAATATTCTGAATCTACAATAACTTTCATTATTGATGAAAAATCCCAGTTTCAGGAAAATGGTAATTACAGAGGGCAACTTAGTAGTGTTTTAGTTTTAGTGGGTTTTTTCCCCATTGTGCTCATTGGTCACCTGTTTGATTTAAAAGGCTAGTCATAGCTCGATAATCTGGGTTTAAATAATTAAATGCAAGGTAGATAAAGTGAACTGATATCACAGTGACTCCACTGAAGGATATGACATGATTGTTTCCAAGATGGCGCTGCATATGGATGCCCTGGTACTTCAGTGCGTTACTTCTGTTTTGTTTTTGTGCATAATTTGTGTGTCTGAACATTCTTCTGAATATTCTTACACCAGAGAACAGCTTCTTAACTACAGGATTGCTACACCTGTGGATTTATTTTCCAGTATTTATCGCATCTGCGACGGATTTACTACAGACTTTGATCAGGAAAGTGAGACGCCGAAGGAGAGGAAAGAGAACTGGCGCACTCGTGCGTCCAAGGAGGCGCGGACTACGAACTGCTCTTCCTGGGATCTTCCTTTCCAATGTACGCCTGTGCAAATGAGCCGGCCCCAGTTTTTTCTGGCATTTTCAACTCCTCACTGCAAGCATGTCATGTGCCTGCCTTCCTGCTTCAAGTCCTCCACCATAGTCCCTGTCCCCAAGAAGCCAAGGATCACTGGACTAAGTGACTACAGACCTGTGGTTCTGACATCTGTGGTCACTAAGTCATTTGAACACCTGGTCCTCTCCTACCTTAAGACCCTCACGGCCCCCCTCCTGGACCGCCTGCAGTTTGCATACAGAGCCAACAGGTCTGTAGACAATGCTATAAACATGGCTCTACATTTCATCCTGCAGCATCTGGACTCCCCAGGAACCTACGCCAGGATCCTGTTTGTAGACTTCAGCTGTGCCTTCAACACCATCCTTCCAGACCATTTCCAAGGCAAGCTTTCCCAGATGAATGTGCCTGATCCCATCTGCCGGTGGATCACTGACTTCCTGACGGACAGGAAGCAGCACGTGAGACTAGGAAAGAATGTCTCGGACTCCTGGACCATCAGCACCGGCTCGCCCCAAGGCTTTGTTCTTTCTCTTCTCCCTGTACACTAACTGCTGCACCTCCACCCACCAGTCTGTCAAGCTAATCAAGTTTGCAGATGACACCACCGTTATCGGACTCATCTCGGATGGGGATGAGTCTGCCTACTGGAGGGAGGTTGAACGTCTGGTGTCCTGGTGTAGCCACAACAACCTGGTGCTGAACGCTCAAAAGACAGTGGAGATTAGGGGTGGAGCCGAACCTGAATATGGTATTCGGAAAGGCACAAATAACGTGTTTTTTACGAATATTTATTTTAAAAAATATTTGTATTCGGGAACAAGGAAAAACTTTATATCAAAACGCTGAGTTTCTTTATGAGACCGCAGAACATGACTGGATGAGTGAGTGACATGTGAAGGAGGCGACTGACACGGGCTGCTCCACACATCAACAGAGACAGTTGGGCTGAGCAAAAAAAGAGTGAACTGCATCACTATTTTTGTTGAAACGATTTTTTTGTACCTTAACTGGATTACGGTTTATAACTTTCGCAAAGATCGGGAGATTATTCCATTGCGCTGCATTGTTGACGTCTGCAGTCAGCTGCTCTCATGTTCATTCTGTTTACGTAGCTCTGTTAGCTCGGTAATTTAGACAATAGGCTGTTGACAGAGTAACATTAACGTTCAGTTAAAAAAAGGTTAAAACCATGCTTGTGTAGTTGTCACTCATTAACTTAGCTGAAACTCCCCACATGGATTTGGGGAACCAAATAGAAGAGTGTTGCTGCTGCTTCACTTCAGTTCAAATTGGGCTACATGAAACCCACAATTCAAAATGACCTTGACAGCCCTCCGTTAACAATTATACCTCGAAGAGCCAACATCAAGCTGTGTGTTTAAATGTGTGTAATGGGAAAAATAGCCTTGGTTTTTACCTTTTGTATATTTTTCAATTGAGTGATTGAGCCCAGACAAAGCAGGCTTTATGCTGACTTGTACTTTAGTGCTCTCAACAAATACAAGGATAAAACGTAAAGAAAAAAAATCAGAAAACTGGCCAGACGTATTCTCTCAGATAAGCTGAATAAGATACTTAACTGATATATCAGGGCCAGTAATGATAACACAAAGTTGGAGAAAGCCAGGCTTTGTGTTAGAGAGAAACAAACAATAAATAAAGGCATCACACTTACCTTTCCTGGTTATGCTAAGAATATGTGCACTGCTCTGCAGTGATACATAAGCACATATGTTTTAATGCTTTATGGTGAATCAACAAAAAAGTGCATTAGCCAGTATTCATTATGCAAGGCAATGACTCAGAAGTAATGTGCAAAATTACTTGGACTTTGCAATCCATTATTCTGTCAGATTTTCACACTAGAAAAGTGTAGAATGAAATAGAATAAGGAATAAGATGAGACTAGACTAGGCTTGTATTTAGCATGAACATGAAAAGACACATGCACCTTGAAGCTATGTTTCTATGAAACTCTCTTTTTTTCAGCAAAACATATCACGTCATGTCACTTTTCTGCAAAAGATGTCCTTCCATTTTGTGTGATCTGATGTGGCTTGTGTGTCCATGCAATTACTGGATGTGAATTTTTGTCTGCCTATCTGTGTGTCTCAATGCGATTGATTCAACTTTCACATTTGTTCGCTGTCATTTATTAGCAGAACCAGACTGCAGCTTCAACCTGCTGGAGGCAATGTGAGCTATTTAAAGAAATCAGAGCCACACCAAGTCTCTAAATGAAGAAGGGGCGAATGAGGGCGAGACAGAGAGGGAGGGAGGGAGGGAGGGAGGGAGGAGCAATGGGAACAGAAAGAGTGGTGCAGAGGAAAAGAAAATGACAAGGCGAGGTGGGAAAAAACGGGGTCGGTGGATTGGGGAAGTCAGAAGTGAGATGCTCAGAGATCAGGGGAGGAGGGGCTGGTGTTGCTAAGGCTAGGTGTGGAGGTCACAGAGGGTAAGAAATGGAAATGTGGAAAGGCAAAAAACCGGAGTGGGTGAGCAAGATGTGAAGGAAATAAGGAAGACATGGAAATGAAATACAAAAAATTAGACTTCTAGAAAAGGGTTCAAGGTTCAAGGTTCTTTA